>NC_064617.1:133077771-133379171 GCF_023898315.1 Schistocerca nitens | reverse complement strand
CTAATAAAGTGGTTTGACTGTCTTTTGAACTAATTAAGTATTTCAATCTCTTCCAATATATTTACCTTCCTACCTTTCTTTTCATGGTGTAAAATTTTTACAGATTTTATTTCTGAAGTGTGATGCGAAAGCGAATGCATTATTTTCATCAGGTTTTGGGCGTTCATTGAATCGGGTCCGAAAGTTCCTATCCGTCTGCCTTACGTGCAAATCTTCGCAAATGTCAAAATTTATCTTATTTAAAATGGTTCAAATGGCTCTGAGCACCATGGGACTTAACTTCTGGGGTCATCAGTCCCCTAGAACTTAAAACTACTTAAACCTAACTAACTTAAGGACATCACACACATCCATGCCTGAGGCAGGATTCGAACATGCGACAGTAGCGGTCGCGCGGTTCCAGACTGTAGCGCCTAGAACCGCTAGGCCACTCTGGCCGGCGTATCTTATTTGTTTCAGATTTTGTTAGTACATCTGTCTTGTTAGTTGTGATTCTAATGGTATTCATAATAGAATTACATGCCCGAAATCCAGTCCTGACTATGGTATTTTTGAAAAGGCGCCCTATTTTGTTTGAAATGTTCCCAAAATATGAGAGCTTTGCATATCTATACTTGTCTTCCATTAATGTTTCTTTTTCTAACATAACTTCAATTTTGGCAATTTCTTTTTGGTCTTTCAGCTTCTGATTACATACCTGGGTTACGTTGTTGGACTGATAATTATTTACTGTGGCTAAATGCCATCAAGTTGCGAGCTCTATCGATTTCATTTTTAATTAACCAGGTTACAATCGAGTGAAAATGTGATTAATTGTGGCTAATAGTGTGGCAAGATTCTTTGTGTATAACTGAGCCCTTAGAGCTCAGTTTCCAGAAAATGCCAATTTGTGTTTGCAGTTATTTTCAATTGGTGTTCGGTCGCTGGACACTCTTAAGAATACCATTAGGCTCACAACAGGACATATTCACTGACAGTGCAGATTCCAGTCGTCGGTATAGTCAAATCTTTAACGCTGGATGAAATCTGCAGACAGTATTAACTACTGCCAATGATTGCACTGCTAATTATTTCTTCTTCTTTAAGGCAGACTTTTTATTTCACCGACCTATGGAACTTTCTTTTGCTGTATCGTGACAGGGAAGTTAACTTAAAAGTGGTGGAGTAACGTAAAATTGTTTGGTGGTAAAAGCCATCCCTGCACAGTTAAAGAACAGGGAAATCGTAGTCTCCCGTATCCGTACATCAAGAATTTATGAGATGGCAGATTGCGCTCCATAAACACTGCATTGTGCGAGGTGCTAAAAGGAATCCTTTTTCGCCCTTTTCGCTAGATAAAATCTGAAGGTCAGGTGAAAACACAGAGCTTACAGTTGTGGGACCAGCCATTGGTTGTTGCCATGCCATGCAGAAATGTGTGTTTAAATCCAAGTAAGGTGTTCTGAAATTAGCTGACAGTAATTAGTCTGGTAGAAGGTGCGTTTTCCCATTCATGCCTATGTGCAAGTCTTTTGGTTGCCTGTGGCTGGATATCTGTCATGTAGTGGGAGAGATTTTCTGCTTCATCTCTTGGGCCACACCGTTGTTGCGTAACCATAATAAAATCTGTAAGAGTAGGAAATTGTTGAACTAGTTAATAAAATTATTATTAGTTGGAACTCGCAAGGTCTGCTGCAATTGGCCAACGAGATCTTGATGCTGACAGAGCAAGTTTAGTAAAGCGAAGTGAGAAAACACTTGTGGCAGAGAGATTGAAGAACACACTTGCTGCAGGGACATCAGATAGCAGGCTGGCTCCAGGTGGTGGCACAGAACTTACAGTGAGTCCAGTGGGAGTACGTATCATGAACTTTTGCTCCGGAATGCTGTACAGCACAGACGAACCCTTTAGCTACAACATGTAACGTTAAACACAACGGCAAATTTATACACAAATGACTCATTATGGGCCCCTAGCAGGGAAGCTGAAGTTGAGACGACGTGTTACACTCCAGTATACTTCTATTGTCTCCCATATTAATGAAAAAGTTTAATAAACTATCAAGGAATCGTGTCCCCTCGAGTAAGAAATGATATTTATTATAACCATAGATTTATTACAAAAGAACAAGAATGAAATTGGACATAAACACAATTAAACCACATTTATTACATCCAGGCACCTGTCTAATTAAGTAAAGTATGTACTGATGTGCAGTTGACAAAGTAGGGAATTGGGTGGAAAATTAACTACGCCTGAAACTTTAAATATGGATAACATGATCTTATTGAATGTTCTTTCATTGGCAGTGAAACGTACTAGCTACCACGACAGGCATAAATTAAACAGTGTCTGCTGCTGCTTGAATGAGCACGCCACAAACAGTGGAAATTTATCTTAAATGTTCGAAATGCGCTAGAGATGCAGAACGCTTATATAGGCCTGCTGGAGTCTGCAGTGCTACCACCAGCATGCCTCTGCGTCGACTCTAACGCTGTTCTTCTGTCTTCTCTCATCTCTCATCAAAGAATGTATGACCGCATTTCCAGAAAGCCCGTTGAAAAATTTTATGTTCTTCCCTGCCATTTCCAAAAACACTCCACGTGGAGAACACTTGAAAAAACTCAAACTACCAATCGAAATGCGGTATCATTCCTTTATGCTCTCAGTACAGTCTCCTTCCAGAAGATGGGCGTATTTCTTACTGCCTGCCCTATCGCTTCCAATGACAGAGAACAGACACACTCTGGAACATCTTCTGATGTCACTATCAGATTTGCAAACAAGGCAACAGTTTTCTACTTCCTTGGCAAACAACGTGGCGTGGATGCCTATGTGATACCTAAAAAAAAGCAACGGGTATCTGGATGACAGTGTTTTGGGCGTCCTTTCATGCTGTCCCATTTCATTCACCGAGGCAAATTGTTTTCACGAACCTGGCTCATACGGACATTGCAGGAATGTCCATGGAAAACATTGGGTGAAAACCTGCAGAATATGAAGAAAGCACTCCTCTCGACAGGTATCATCTATCAGAGTGCCGGTCCCTCGCAGCTTGACTAAAGAAGTTGTAAGAGCCTCTGCCTCAAGCCTCAAGGACAACGTACTGTGGCCCTCTGAAAATCATTCTCTGCACGTGGCTGGGGGGCCCCGTTGTTCAGGCCATGTCCGCCAGCGTATCTCCCTCTGCATGAAAGTTGCGACCAAGTCTCCAGGTCGGGCCGAAATAACAGTGCGTTTGCCCCTTCCTTTATCTCTGGACTGACTTCAATAAAAAGCGGCCATTTCACCATCTACACCCGGCAAGCTTCCCTTCGCCCAGCTGCAGTTGTAACTCTCCAACAAAACGTTCCACCAAACATAAACTGCGTCCTGTCACCTCAAATTACTCTGTGCCATTAGGTACCAATGAACTCAGTACTCAACCACTGCCAGCCCTCTTTCTTAAGCACCATATAATCACAGTGCCTTCCTGATTATATACAAGTGCTCTAATTGCATACATCTGCATGATCCGAATAATTAAAGTGAAAGAAAGCCGAACGCAAAGGCCTTGCCGCCTTTCACAATCCTCCACGTGCAGTATAATTTGTGTGTGTGTGTGTGGGGGGGGGGGGGGGGGGGGCGGGAGGGGGGGTTGTTGCTCTTAAATCACGCAAGTGGGCCATGGATAAGTAAAAAGTTGAATTTCTCATTTACAATCATGTTAACTGATCTGAATAAAGAAATGAAAAGAGGGAATCGACTTTTTCAGCTTCAGCACAAAAATGTAACATAATTAATCATCATTGAACACACAAATACCCTCAGGGATCCCAAAAGGAATTCACATATATACATATTACTGATGAAAACAGGACTTAAGGCTGCGAGCTGGACCTTGATGACTTTTCTTTGTATATATAGGACTGGATGGTCTCTGCAAGCGAAACAGTCACACATGTAAGCACTTAAACATAAATGTAACATAAACAGCGTGGCAACACACTCACTCCTTTACTCAGGACAGAGTAGAAATTTTCTAATGCAATGAATAGTGTGCTAAGGAACCTCTGTAGCTCCAAAAAAACTGGTCTCCATGATTTACAACAGAAGACATTCAAAAGAACTTGAATTGACTGAAGGTCCGAAAATCAGACTCTCACCGACACTCGTAACCACAAGGCAAATTCAATAAAAGATGTGTGTGACCATTGAAATGTGGCGTGTGTAAACAGTAAAAGAAGTGGACAAGTGTGCAAGTACAAGTCGTAAATCAAGGTGTATATGGGCCGAAAATGAACATACAAAGTAATAAATGTCAACATACAATCGTATGAGTTATGTCTACAATATGAAAAGTGTAAACAATAATCTCCATTGGACAGGTATACATGCACAAGTTATGAATCACTGTGTTTCGACAAAAGCAAATGATCATACAGATAAGTGGAAACAAATATATGACTGTAAATTGCGTCAACAGAATACAACGTTTGAACTGTGTGATGACCATCACTAGTACTGAAATTAGAGTTAAGGGAGTTTTATCCAAAAACTGTTAGATGCAAATGAGAACAACACAAAAGTGTCATTTAATGGAGAAAAAAGAAAGAATTAGCCAAGATATCATGTGTCAGATGTGTTTATCATCAATATAGTCTTAAATAGTGTAATTATAACAAATATCAAAACACAAGAACAACATGATACAGCAAATATCAAAATGGTACAAATCAGTTTTTAACAAATTCAATCTGTAAAATTTGTAATGAGATGCAAGGGGTAGCAAGACACACTGAAAAACTCAAGACCTAGCGACCACAGCAGTAACAAGGAACAGCTTGAGCGCAACCTTGCAAATGGCCAATGATGTTTACGGCATTAGATGCCTCACATATTGTCTACCATGCATCCTCAATATTGACTGCTAATGGTAACAGGGGGCTAGACTGGAGGTATCCAATGGTGAGCACAGCATGAGGCTACGGAGCGTAGCTGCACTGCTTAGTCGACGAGTAACTCCAGTGCTAGCGGTGTTCATACAAAGCAGAGCAGTGGCAACGATAAACGAAACAAACATTGCTTTATATCTACAACAATAGTTGCCAAAGTAGAAAAAATCATCAGGAAGGAGCTCAAGGAACTTCATAGAGTGAAAAGAAGTGTCAAATGAAATATCAGCGTTTTTGCAAGATGGGTCAGTAGTTCAAAAATGGCTCTGAGCTAATGGGACTTAACTTCTGAGGTCATCAGTCCCCTAGAACTTAGAACTACTTAACCCAACTAACCTAAGGACATCACACACATCCATGCCCGAGGCAGGATTCGAATGGATGCATAACTTCAAACAGTGCTACAGAATTTGAAGACGTAAGATAACGGCATTTCAAACAAAGCGTCAATTTGATGATGGACAGAATTATTGCGAAATCGGTCCGAAAATTTGTAACTGAGATAAACAACCTTACGCCATTTTTGAGAAAGAAATTTGTTTTCAATCCGACCAGTCGTGATTTGAAGAGGAAATGCAGACGAAAAGAAGCCTGGAAATTAGAGGTACCAAGATAGTTGTATCAAGGTCAACTAACATCAATGCTTTAACGCATTCATATCCTGTTAATCTGGATGGTAAGTTGGGTGGAAAGTTATTTATTATGCTGCGAGAAATTGGAGGTGCTCTGCCCCTCCGATTCTTTCTCGCCTGCGTGATCTTGCAAGAGCAGTAGGGAATATTGTCGTCACACCAAGTGTGTAAAAACTGGCGTGAGAAAACTACAACTATGGTATGAGCACTGCTTTTGGTCAATACTTGGTCAAAATAACTTGATTTGGTTAGAGTCCCGATGTGCGTATAAAAATCATACGTCTCTAGAGCGAACTATCCCTTCCGAAAAGTGTGCGACGTTGCAGTTCGATGTAAACCAATGGACAAATTCAGCCTCTCGATGTTTGGCTTTTCCGTGCCCATAAAAATATTATCGCACTGTCTGTAGCTACGCCTCAACGGATAGGCAGTTTCACGACAAGCTCCACGGGAGACTGTTCCGCATTCAGTTGCATGCAATCACATTCCATCAGTTCTCATCACCCCATTACATATGATTCTATATGCATTCTTTAAGAGTGGATACCTAGCTGAACGTCCTCCACAATTTGTAACTCCCAAAGACTTCGCCTTCGATCTTGATGGTGCGAACCTTTGTGATCACTGGGGCGCGCTATTTTTCATTCTATGTTCGTTGTGCAAGTTAATGGATTCTTTTGAACATTTCTTGAATGCCGACGATGTCCATTTTGTGAAACGTAACACACATCCCATAGGACGTTGATGTTTGCATCTCCCGGGCACCCATTGTCTGTCGCTTCCTGATACACATTGTGAGTCATTAGCAGCTAATATTTTTCTTGTTAAACTTTTAACACGCCACTTTCAAATGAGCCTTACCAAAAATTGAAATTGCAACCTCGCAGTCAAGAAGTTACCTGTTAGAAAGCATCACACGACTTCACAAAATGTTGTTGTTGTTGTTGTCTTCAGTCCTGAGACTGGTTTGATGCAGCTCTTCATGCTACTCTATCCTGTGCAAGCTTCTTCATCTCCCAGTACTTACTGCAACCTACATCCTTTTGAATCTGCTTAGTGTATTCATCTCTTGGTCTCCCTCTACGATTTTTACCCTCCACGCTGCCCTCCAATGCTAAATTTGTGATCCCTTGATGCCTCAGAACATGTCCTCCAAACCGGTCCCTTCTTCTTGTCAAGTTGTGCCACAAACTCCTCTTCTCCCCAATTCTATTCAATACCTCCTCATTAGTTATGTGATCTACCCATCTAATCTTCAGCATTCTTCTGTAGCACCACATTTCGATAGCTTCTATTCTCTTCTTGTCCAAACTATTTATCGTCCATGTTTCACTTCCATACATGGCTACACTCCATACAAATACTTCCAGAAACGACTTCCTGACAAATCTATACTCGATGTTAACAAATTTCTCACGCTTTCCTTGAGATTGCCAGTCTACATTTTATATCCTCTCTGCTTCGGCCATCATCGGTTATTTTGCTCCCCAAATAGCCAAAATCCTTTGCTATTTTAAGTGTCTCATTTCCTAATCTACACTCCTGGAAATTGAAATAAGAACACCGTGAATTCATTGTCCCAGGAAGGGGAAACTTTATTGACACATTCCTGGGGTCAGATACATCACATGATCACACTGACAGAACCACAGGCACATAGACACAGGCAACAGAGCATGCACAATGTCGGCACTAGTACAGTGTATATCCACCTTTCGCAGCAATGCAGGCTGCTATTCTCCCATGGAGACGATCGTAGAGATGCTGGATGTAGTCCTGTGGAACGGCTTGCCATGCCATTTCCACCTGGCGCCTCAGTTGGACCAGCGTTCGTGCTGGACGTGCAGACCGCGTGAGACGACGCTTCATCCAGTCCCAAACATGCTCAATGGGGGACAGATCCGGAGATCTTGCTGGCCAGGGTAGTTGACTTACACCTTCTAGAGCACGTTGGGTGGCACGGGATACATGCGGACGTGCATTGTCCTGTTGGAACAGCAAGTTCCCTTGCCGGTCTAGGAATGGTAGAACGATGGGTTCGATGACGGTTTGGATGTACCGTGCACTATTCAGTGTCCCCTCGACGATCACCAGTGGTGTACGGCCAGTGTAGGAGATCGCTCCCCACACCATGATGCCGGGTGTTGGCCCTGTGTGCCTCGGTCGTATGCAGTCCTGATTGTGGCGCTCACCTGCACGGCGCCAAACACGCATACGACCATCAATGGCACCAAGGCAGAAGCGACTCTCATCGCTGAAGACGACACGTCTCCATTCGTCCCTCCATTCACGCCTGTCGCGACACCACTGGAGGCGGGCTGCACGATGTTGGGGCGTGAGCGGAAGACGGCCTAAAGGTGTGCGGGACCGTAGCCCAGCTTCATGGAGACGGTTGCGAATGGTCCTCGCCGATACCCCAGGAGCAACAGTGTCCCTAATTTGCTGGGAAGTGGCGGTGCGGTCCCCTACGGCACTGCGTAGGATCCTACGGTCTTGGCGTGCATCCGTGCGTCGCTGCGGTCCGGTCGCAGGTCGACGGGCACGTGCACCTTCCGCCGACCACTGGCGACAACATCGATGTACTGTGGAGACCTCACGCCCCACGTGTTGAGCAATTCGGCGGTACGTCCACCCGGCCTCCAGCATGCCCACTATACGCCCTCGCTCAAAGTCCGTCAACTGCGCATACGGTTCACGTCCACGCTGTCGCGGCATGCTACCAGTGTTAAAGACTGCGATGGAGCTCCGTATGCCACGGCAAACTGGCTGACACTGACGGCGGCGGTGCACAAATGCTGCGCAGCTAGCGCCATTCGACGGCCAACACCGCGGTTCCTGGTGTGTCCGCTGTGCCGTGCGTGTGATCATTGCTTGTACAGCCCTCTCGCAGTGTCCGGAGCAAGTATGGTGGGTCTGACACACCGGTGTCAATGTGTTCTTTTTTCCATTTCCAGGAGTGTAATTCCCTCAGCATCTCCCGACTTAATTCGACTACATTCCATTATCCTCGTTTTGCTTTTGTTGATGTTCATCTTATATCCTCCTTTCAAGACACTGTCCATTCCGTTCAACTGCTCTTCCAAGTCCTTTGCTGTCTCTGACAGAATTACAATGTCATCGGCGAACCTCAACGTTTTTATTTCTTCTCCATGGACTTTAATACCTACTCCGAATTTTTCTTTTGTTTCCTTTACTGCTTGCTCAATATACAGATTGAATAACATCGGGGACAGGCTACAACCCTGTCTCACTCCCTTCCCAACCACTGCTTCCCTTTGATGCCCCTCGACTCTTATAACTGCCATCTGGTTTCTGTACAAATTTTAAATAGCCTTTTGCTCCCTGTATTTTACCCCTGCCACCTTTAGAATTTGAAACAGAATATTCCAGTCAACATTGTCAAAAGCTTTCTCTAAGTCTACAAATCCTAGAAATGTAGGTTTGCCTTTCCTTAATCTATTTTCTAAGATAAGTCGTAGGGTCAGTACTGCCTCACGTGTTCCAACATTTCTGCGGAATCCAAACTGATCTTCGCCGAGGTCGGCTTCTACCAGTTTTTCCATTCGTCTGTAAAGAATTCGCGTTAGTATTTTGCAGCTGTGACTTATTAAACTGATAGTTCGGTCATTTTCACATCTGTCAACACCTGCTTTCTTTGGTATTGGAATTATTATATTCTTCTTGAAGTCTGAGGGTATTACGCCTGTCTCACCAGATGGTAGAATTTTGTCAGAACTGGCTCTCCCAAGGCCGTCAGTAGTTCCAATGGAATCCTGTATACTCCCGGGGCCTTGTTTCGACTCAGGTCTTTCAGTGCTCTGTCAAACTCTTCACGCAGTATCGTATCTCCCATTTCATCTTCATCTACATCCTCTTCCAATTCCATACTATTGTCCTTGTATAGACCCTCTATATACTCCTTCCACCTTTCTGCTTTCCCTTCTTTGCTTAGAACTGGGTTTCCATCTGAGCTCTCGATATTCATACAAGTGGCTCTATTTTCTCCAAAGGTCTCTTTAATTTTGCTGTAGGCAGTATCTATCTTACCCCTAGTGAGATAAGCCTCTACATCCTTACATTTGACCTCTAGCCATCCCTACTTAGCCATTTTGCACTTCCTGTCGATCTCAGTTTTGAGACGTTTGTATTCCCTTTTGCTTGCTTCATTTATTGCGTTTTTATGTTTTCTCCTTTCATCAATTAAATTCAATATTTCTTCTGTTACCCAAGGATTTCCACTAGCCCTCGTCTCTTTACCTACTTGATCCTCTGCTGCCTTCACTACTTCATCCCTCAGAGCTACTCATTCTTCTTCTACTGTATTTCTTTCCCCCATTCCTGTCAAGTGTTCCCTTATGCTCTCCCTGAAACTCTGTACAACCTCTGGATTAGTCAGTTTATCCAGGTCCCATCTCCTTAAATTCCCACCTTTTTGCAGTTTCTTCAGTTTTAATCTACAGTTCATAACCAATAGATTGTGGTCAGAGTCCACATCTGCCCCTGGAAATGTCTTACAATTTAAAACCTGGTTCATAAATGTCTGTCTTACCATTATATAATCTATCTGATACCTTCTAGTATCTCCAGGATTCTTCCATGTATACAACCTTCTTTTATGATTCTTGAACCAAGTGTTAGCTATGATTAAGTTATGCTCTGTGCAAAAGTCTACCAGACGGCTTCCTCTTTCATTTCTCTCCCCCAATCTATATTCACCCACTATGTTTCCTTCTCTCCGTTTTCCTACTCTCGAATTCCAGTCACCAATGACTATTAAATTTTCGTCTCCCTTCACTACCTGAATAATTTCTTTTATCTCATCATACATTTCGTCAATTTCTTCTTCATCTGCAGAGCTAGTTGGCATATAAACTTGTACTACTGTAGTAGGCATGGGCTTCGTGTTGTGATAAACCTTTTGCATTTCCTTTATGTTTTCGTCTTCTTTAAAGGCAAAGAGACAAGATGAAGCGGTAGCCCATCATAGAGCCTATGCCTACCGTCATGTATTTTTTGACTTTCAGTTGTTAATAAACAGAGGATTTTTTCTGGTACCAGAAGGAGTAAGGAGGGAGTCGCGCTCAGCTAGTGAACGAGTGAGAAGCACGCCATTTTTAGCGAGTAATTGTAGACCGCCATTTTGGGGTCGCTATGAATAAGTGAGGAGTATGTATTTCATATGTGCACCGTTTAGAAAAATACAGTATTGTTTTATTAACAGAAAGGTCGTGTGAGTTGTTATTTCAAATAGTACAATAATTACAATAACTGAAGCCCACCTGTGTACTTTGGAAAATTACGAAGATCCGATAAGCTTAATAGGAACACGGTCAAGACTTCAAAGGTGAACGCGGCGACCAAACGTAGTATTATAAAGAATGGTAAGCACAAATCTACAGCGGAGAAAGAAACTACTCCGCCCTGCAAAATAATATGAACTAATACGGACTTATTTCCAGGCATAGCTCAGCTTATTGTGCTTGTCATTCACGCTGAAAAATTAATCTCATTAATTCAATACATTTAAAAAAGCCACGCATTTTATCATCTATTCCATTATTTTATTATAATATAAAGTGGCGACAGGTGACAGGCACGATACGCAGTGGGCAAAACTGTGAGTACTAGTATTGTTAGGAAAATGAATATACATGTATGTTAACGATTTCTTTATGTTCCATGTACGCTGATGATGTGACGGAGACGATGATGTGGTACTGAAGAAATGCTATAAAAAAGGAAATAATAAATAAATTAGAAGGAAAAAAGGCGACAATACCAAGAGCACACAACAAAGCACAATAGAGGAAGTACGATTTACAAGACAACAATCAGGTAGGACTGCGCAATGCATATAGAGAATGCGTTCCCAGTAGACCTATTAGAAAATCCAGTCCGCAGCTCGTGGTCGTGCGGTAGCGTTCTCGCTTCCCACGCCCGGGTTCCCGGGTTCGATTCCCGGCGGGGTCAGGGATTTTCTCTGCCTCGTGATGACTGGGTGTTGTGTGCTGTCCTTAGGTTAGTTAGGTTTAAGTAGTTCTAAGTTCTAGGGGACTGATGACCATAGATGTTAAGTCCCATAGTGCTCAGAGCCATTTTTTTTTAGAAAATCCATCCACCTATTTCCTAAATTCCAGAACCTAAAGCTTCAGATATTAACGCTATTGTAGTCAAGTGAAGATAATGACATTTCTTTATTAGTATTGAAAATATATTGACTAAAGAATAGCTGAGACTACAATTACATACAACTGTATATGCATTTTTTCGCGTGAGAAGTAGCGCGGAAGTAAAATCTTAAAAAAGAAAATTTTTATTTTGATAACTGCAGTGGTATAAGGATTTCTATAATGGAGGGTCAAAACAATAAGGAAATGTCATTCGAAAATCATAATGCGAATGTAGTGGATGTTCATTTGCAAAATGCAACAATGAGTGGTTTGGAACTGTTTAACGGTGATTATTTGCATTCTGGGCGCGACATGCCATTGTTGCATTCGACGCCCGTGAATACAGAACATTTAATTACAAGCAATACGTTAATTACAGTAGACGTAACTAATGGCACCTCGAGGCCAGAGAATATTTTAAATGAGAGCAGTACGCGTAGTACGGACACAGATACTGACAGGCGTAGGCCGGAAGTGAATACGGAAGATATGCAAGCCTTATTTCGAGCCTTAACAGAATCCATACAAACAAGCATGAATGCAATGAAAGCAGACATAAATTCAAAAATGTCGGGCTTAGAGACTAAAATGTCAAGTTTACAAACGATACAAGCAGACATGACTAATATGAAAGCAGACATGACCACAGTAAAGTCCGAGATCGAGAAGGTTAATACAAACATGACACACATTTCAGACGACGTAAAAAATTTGCGCACAGAACTCAATAGTCTGGACACGAAGTTCACACAGCAGATTTCACAAATCTCCACGGAGGTCGATAGTAAAATTAATGAACAAGTACAAATTTCGGTTCACGATATGGGTGAGAAATTAAAAGGCACAGTGGGCGAAAAATTTGAAACACTAACACACACGTATCGACAGGAGCTATCCGGAATTAGAGAAACCCAAGAGAATTTACAGGCAATGCAAAAGAATACACAGGTCAACTTAGACAATGTACAATCAGATGTAGCGAAACTACATTCTTTCTGTAACGACTTGCCAGAAAATGTAGAAAAAATCACATTGGAGGTAGGATTACTCAAGTTAGAACACAAGAGGATCAATTCAGACATTGTGCACCTTTATGAATCGGTAAAGAGCAATGCCAAAGACGACAATACAACGTTCGCAGAAAAATGCGTACGTGAACAGCGTACCTATGTGGAAGCGGTAAAGGAAGTAATGGGGGACAAGGAAGAAGATATCTTAAAACGCGTAGAACATGATATGAGGCAGTTAGAACAACGGTTAAGAGACGAAATAGGTAACAAACAAAGTACGGTAATATCATCGCCTGGGGCGGTAAGCGGAGCGATAAACAGCCATCCGCCAGTGGGAGGAATCAGTGGCGCGGACAACAATGCCCAACCCACGCCGCGTGACCGCATGTCGACGCGCGACGCGAGCAGCGGGCAAAACTTTGCTGAAACAAATATACCATCACCGCAGGGAAATGCTGTTCCGCCGTGCTGGACAGCGTTGTTAATGGATGAGAGCTTAATAAAACATCGACAGTTTCCCGTATTCTCAAATGAGAAAAAGCGAACGCACCCAGTAGTGTTTGTCCGAGCCTTTAGAAACGTACTGCCCAGGACTTGGACAGAAGCTCAAAAAATTAAATATGTAGTAGGACACACCGAGGGTGATGCCCTTTTGTGGGCTACGGAGATGTCAGAACTTTGCGAGACATATGAGCAGTTTGAGAATGCATTTTTAGATAAATACTGGTCAACAGCTATCCAGGAGAGGTTAAGACGAGAGGTATTTAACCCAGTACCATATCATTCAAAATTCGGGGGGCTAAGAAGCTATTTTGAAAAATATCTAAACAAGACCCGTTACTGGAATAATCCGATATCTCATGTCGATGTACTGAAAATCTTAAAGAACAAGTTACCTGCAAATGTTAGGGAAAAATTAATAACTGTTCCCGAATATGATCTCGAGTATTTTCTTTCAGTGCTCGACTCAATAGATCTGATTCATGAGGATGGGCAAGCCACGCCTAGTTATCGTAACGGTAATGGGCACAACCCAAACGGGAAGAACTACGGTAACGGCAACGGCTTTGGAAATTATAACGGTCGTGTGCGTATGAATGAATGGCATCCGTATGCACCGCCGCGCCACAACGGAAATCCGTACAATCGGTCTACCTACCAGCCACAGAGTGGCCGAGGGTCGTACGAAACTAAATATCAGCCCCATAGGTACGGTAATGGCAGAGACAATAGAAATTCGAGGGAAAACTTCGACAACGGGCGACAAGGAAATGCAAATTACCAGGAACGGAATATGCAACACAGGGATCCGAGAGATAACAGGCAGCCCGTACAGTCAAATCGAAACAACCGGGACACGAACTGGCGAGCACGCGAACATACAGTAAACATAGTAGAAGTGACGGCAGAAAATGAAACAATACCTTTACCGGCCCCAGGAAATAATAATCGAGCGTGACTAGAGGAAGAAGGTAATGAACTGTCAGTGTGCCACAGTACTATTATGAGCGACTTAAACACTAAAGCGAACAGGAACGGGAAGGAGGAAGCAGACACTGAAACAAACCTACACATACAGCATATCCGGAATCTATTTTTAAGGTATGATAAGGGCGCAGAAATGAAAGAAGACTTGTTTATCGAAGAGAAAGAAACAACACGCAAGGTAAGTGAAATTATTCAAGCAATAATAAAGGTAAAGGTGGGAAACATAGATGTACTAGTTGTTTTGGATACTGGCGCGTCGACAAGCCTGATGTCTACTAGCTTGTTCAAAGAGATAGCGAGGGAAGTAAATGTTCCCACACTACCTGTAGAGAACTGTAAGATCGTAACGGCGACGGGAAGTAAATCTAAAGTTATAAAATTACAGGCCAGCATACCCATTAGCATCTGTGGTGTAATTTTGCAGTGTACTTTCTTGTTGGTAGACAAACTTATAGTGAACCGTTCATTATTATTTTACTGCACACTTGGTATGAAGGTGTCAAGAAGGTAGGAGATTTGTCGCTCTTTGACGAATAAACCGGCTGGCGCTCGGTTCCTCTCCAGCTAGGGGGTACAATATTTATATTTCCGGTGCCCTCTCCCTCTTCTACTATCCTGTTTAGCCAATAAGTAATGTTCAATTTTCGTCTACTATCTAACATGCAGAGAGTGAGATGCGGTCTAGTGAAAAGAAATTTTCCTTGTGTTTTGATATTGTACTTTCTTAAGATTTAATTCACTGCGCGCGAGCTTTAGGCGAGAGGCATGAGCGATGAAGTGTACTGAGCCATGCTGCCGCGCTTTAAGCGGAGCGTACTTCAACAATTATATACGAAGCGGCTCACAGCTGATCGTAGGGGCCAAGTAGGCAAAAAGCAAGGTTGAGTTCAGTGTCCCCTGTACGATGCGCAAAGACACTCTGCGCACCGCGACGGAAACCATTCTAGAATTTAAGCGAATCGGCATCAACACCGCCTAACCAGCTGGTCAAAATAGGAGCAATAGGAAATAGAGTACCTATCAGCTAGTTACTCTGACGTAGATGAGCAACACAAACTAAACGAACAGACATTTATTCCTAAGTCGGTGACTATACTGTAAAGAGCATTAATGTTAAGAGTAAATCATTAGTTTAAGCATATGCAGCTTTAAGAAAATGAGCGCATGGACGCAAGTGAGCTATAAGGGGAGTAGAATACGCTAAATTTGTGAACTTAACACGATCCATTGAACGTACATAGTTATACTTATTTCTCAGTATTCAACGTAGAAGAGAATAAACACAGGAAATGACTATATACAACAGGATTAAGACAAGTTGAAAAGGGTAGTAACAACATGTACACTTGAAAGAACGCGATTAGCACATAACTTAAGAACTAAGCGACTTACATACAACACATACGCGAGCGACGATGTGAAAGGTAGAATGAGACATAAACATAGAAAAATGCGTGTGACTGAGACGTGCGTGTGACTGAGACATAAACTATAAAATAACATATCATAGAACCACACTTCTTTACAGACAACATTAGAAGTAGTGAGCTTAATGTACAGGGAGAATACATATCCACAAATTTGTTATTACAGAGCCCACCTATGTTAGTTGCTATTAATTACACGATACCTTATAGTATAAGCAGCAAAATAAAGCTGTAAACATGAATTGAACAACACGCGGGAGATAAGCTAAGTAAATACAAACACCAACCAATACGCACACAATGTAATTGCATAAACTTAAAACGAAAGAACTGAGGTAAGTACTGTATGTTTACAAAAGCGATATGGAGAAATAAATGAAATTTCACTGCTGGATAATATTTTGAAGTAGAGAGAGTGAAAGGTTTTATTAGATTCGGTTGAAGGTATTAATTAGTTAATCTACGTTTGTGGTGACGTACCGTGCATGGAGTGAATCTAGGAAGAGAATGAAAGTGTATTAGAGTAATACGAGTTTATTTATATTTGTGGGAAGAAATAAATAGTGCGGTGGTTCTAGTGTGAGGGCCCTGTAGGTAGTACATGAGTATAAATGGCGATTTATGTGGAATATTTTTAATGAATAATTATATGGGTATACGGTGACGAATATGAAGATTAATATTACAAGGGTACCTAGGAAAGGGCCACGAAGCCGACGTAAGAAAGAATACACTATGTAGTTTTAAGTCTTAGAATGAATGGTTGTATGAGTGTGGAAAGCAAAGTATGATGATGCATGTACGGTAAGTAATTATGAAAACGAACATCACGAAGAAGCAGTGAGGAGTATAGAAGAAACAGTGAAGTCGATAGTAGCAATGGTACACGATAACATTTAAAACACACCTCAGCACAGTGATTGCTACACAGACATCAGAATGTAAAACAACCTAGTATGAAAACTATTTCCTTAGCGACTAACTGTTACAGCTCGAGAAACTATAAGGTTACTATAAATGAAAATGTGATACACGATTCGTATGAGGAATGAACAAAAAAAAAAATGCAGTGAAACAATATTTTCTACACTGAGTTCTTGCACGCAGAAGCGAAAGCATCATTTTAGCACACGCGCGTTCTTATTTATCGGTAATGAATTATGAGTGGAGCAACACATGACAAAAATACGGTAAAATTATCGGTCACACGTCACAAAGGTAAACATGTACATGTCGTCGAATCAATAAGGCAGAAATATGGCTTGAAATATGTGTTCACGAATGTGGAATATTACGACGATTAACAAGCAGTGATGATAGTCAGGTTTGTCAAGGGATAAAACATCCCCCACACTCGCTCACAAACGAGCATTGGTAAATATTATACATAGTATGAAGATTTATCAAATGCCAAGGATAGAATAAGTACACTAACGACGCACTACAAATAGCAATCCTAGAAGCAGCTTGATCTCTGAAGCAGACCTTAGCAAATCCTGTTTTCCATGTAGTGAGTAGTGCTGGAACGTATTTTCTATGTGTATTTGTGATGCTAAAAAGACGCAGGAGGTTGGACCTGCAAGTCAAGAGAAAAACAAAAATTCAGAACAAATGAGAGATTCCTTCTAATTTACTTATTAGTGTGCAAGATGGATGATGCCTAACATGGAACCCATATAGGAAATGTGAATGTGACTTGAACATGTATGTGTCAACTTTACTATTGCCAATGTCAATGTCTATGAAAATATGTATGTAGTATTTTCTATTGTAGTTGTGGATGTAAAAACGCGCAGGAGGTCGGTCCTGCAAGACAATAACAAGAAAGAGCAAACATTCAGAACAAGTGCAAGACTCCCTTTAATATACTTATTGCTGTGTCAGATGCTGCTTAACATAGAGTCCATATACGAAATGTGAATGTGAATTGGACATTTATTTGCCAGCTATATAATTGTTAATGTCGATGTCCATATAAAATGTATGTATGTACTCTTTTCTTCTTTTCTATGTGTATTTGTGGACGTAAAAACGCGCAGGAGGTCGGTCCGGCAAGACAAGAATAGAAAATGGGAATGTTCAGAATAAATGAAAGATACTTCCTGATTTACGTATTAGTGTGTAAGAGGGTGCATGTCATGGAGTCCGTATATGAAATGTGGATGTGAATTGTAAATTTATGTGTCAACTCTATTATTGTCAATGTTTATGTCTATGTATGTACTATTATCAATTTTATGTGAGATTTTATACTTGAAGAAGAACAACTTATGTATGTATGTGAAGTGCAACGCGACGGACGAGTAAAATACTCGCACGTGTGAAGTGATACAAAAATATTAAGGCGTAATAATATTGAAAATAACGGCTCAGCCGTAATATGAGTAAACGCTACAGTCTGGCAAAGTGAATACAGAGAGTGTGATGCGTGTGCGACGGAGATATCAGAGGAAATCAGTATAACCACGAGTTGAGGTGTGAGAACCGCTAACTATAATGCACGACGGAAGATAATGCCGTATCCTGCAGTGCGGCTCTTACCTTCAATGTCACTGGCCGAAAACCTCGCCCAGGCGCGAGATGAGGTATTGGTGTTCTTCGGGTTGAGCGTTGGAGCTGAATCCGTCGTATCCAGTCTCCGGACTGGAGGGCAAATACAACACCGACTTCACGAGCCTGGAGCGACATTACAGTGTGGGCGCGGGCAGTGCTGCTGCTCACGTGGCGCTTGCGTCACTGAGTCGGGCGCGTTAAACAATGAGCTGCTGCTGGCCATAAGTGCAGCGAACAATGAGATAACGTGTGCCGAAAGGACAGCTTATCAGAATGGC
This sequence comes from Schistocerca nitens, assembly GCF_023898315.1. Classification (NCBI taxonomy): domain Eukaryota; kingdom Metazoa; phylum Arthropoda; class Insecta; order Orthoptera; family Acrididae; genus Schistocerca; species Schistocerca nitens. The sequence continues at coordinate 133,360,699 of NC_064617.1, read as the reverse complement.
TAATGAACCAAACACCAAGGAGAAAAACAATTATTAAAATATGGTGAAAGGACAATGTAAGAAATGTAACATTTTCCTCCTGATAATACTGCTTAACAAATGTAAGGAGAAATAAGAGACTACGACGTTAGCACGCCATGGACGTGCGATATGTAATATGAATATATGTGAATGTAATTACGTGATATAAGTATATGTGAATGTATTTATATGTATGAATTTGTAATGGCCAAGAAAATGAGCTTTTAGATATATTTGTAGTAACATAAGGGTATTAAAACTCCATTGACGTGCACCAAGTGACTGAACTATGAGCCCCAAGGTTAATAAGACTACTGTATACTGTCTCCCTAAATAAAGAGACTTATTTCCGACAGTATACAGTAGGGGGGCATTTGTGATAAACCTTTTGCATTTCCTTTATGTTTTCGTCTTCTTTAAAGGCAAAGAGACAAGATGAAGCGGTAGCCCATCATAGAGCCTATGCCTACCGTCATGTATTTTTTGACTTTCAGTTGTTAATAAACAGAGGATTTTTTCTGGTACCAGAAGGAGTAAGGAGGGAGTCGCGCTCAGCTAGTGAACGAGTGAGAAGCACGCCATTTTTAGCGAGTAATTGTAGACCGCCATTTTGGGGTCGCTATGAATAAGTGAGGAGTATGTATTTCATATGTGCACCGTTTAGAAAAATACAGTATTGTTTTATTAACAGAAAGGTCGTGTGAGTTGTTATTTCAAATAGTACAATAATTACAATAACTGAAGCCCACCTGTGTACTTTGGAAAATTACGAAGATCCGATAAGCTTAATAGGAACACGGTCAAGACTTCAAAGGTGAACGCGGCGACCAAACGTAGTATTATAAAGAATGGTAAGCACAAATCTACAGCGGAGAAAGAAACTACTCCGCCCTGCAAAATAATATGAACTAATACGGACTTATTTCCAGGCATAGCTCAGCTTATTGTGCTTGTCATTCACGCTGAAAAATTAATCTCATTAATTCAATACATTTAAAAAAGCCACGCATTTTATCATCTATTCCATTATTTTATTATAATATAGTGTCTATCTTGGCTACTATAATACGTTCACTATGCTGTTTGTAGTAGCTTACCCGCACTCCTATTTTTTATTCATTATTAAACCTACTCCTGTATTACCCCGATTTGATTTTGTATTTATAACCCTGTATTCACCTGACCAGAAGTCTTGTTCCTGCTGCCACCGAACTTCACTAATTCCCACTATATCTAACTTATCCATTTCCCTTTTTAAATTTTCTAACCTAGCTGCCCAATTAAGGGATCTGGCATTCCACGCTCCGATCCGTAGAACGCCAGTTTTCTTTCTCCTGATAACGACATCCTCCTGAGTAGTCCCCGCCAGGAGATACGAATGGGGGACTATTTTACCTCCGGAATATTTAACCAAGAGGACGCCATCATCATTTAACCAAACAGTAAAGCTGCATGCCCTCGGGAAAAATTACGGCTGTTGTTTCCCCTTGCTTTCAGTCGTTCGCAGTACCAGCACAGCAAGGCCGTTTTGGTTATTGTTGCAAGGCCAGATCAGTCAATCATCCAGACTGTTGCCCCTGCAACTACTGAAAAGGCTGCTGCCCCTCTTCAGGAACCACACGTTTGTCTGGCCCCTCAATAGATACCCCTCCGTTGTTGTTGCACCTACGGTACGGCCATCTGTATCACTGAGGCACGCAAGCCTCCCCACCAACGGCACGGTCCATGGTTCATGGGGGTAGGTCACAATATATACTCCTTCATTTCACTTCGGGTGGCACTTTCACTTAAGCAAAGTGGCGATGAGGAGCCGGACTTCCGCGGCAGACGTATCGTTCAGAGCTGATGACCAGTGGCGAGGATGTCCTCGCAGTTGTGTCTCTGGGTACGGGACAGCTGTGGGAAGTGCTGGACATCCTTCCTTTCCATCAGTGGCAGCATGGAATGGACCTATTTGCTCTCGTCGTTTTACTCGCAGCTCAAGATCCTGAAGTTGCAGTTATGACAGTTCGGCAGACAGCCGCATTGGCGTAACTTATTCGTTCTGTGACAGCTACCTGCTTACGATGTAGTTCTTGACGTTGACCTCGTTCGTGATTAGCTCACAAGACTGACAGTAAGATGTTCATTGCTCTGTGATGGGCAAAGTGTATACGGAATATGAAGTAGTGCCACAGCCGTGATGTTGCTCTTCAAGTGCAAATTGATAATTATTTAGTCCTGATCAGATTCGTTTTCAAGGTCGGTAAGAGGTGAAATTTCTAGCCAGGAGGAAAACAGCTGTACAGTGCAGCAATGGCTGTATTTCACAGCTTCTATATAGTTCGATGCAGTAATCCTTCGGACACGGATGCATGTTCGACGGAACAAATACTGCTGACGACTGACAACTGTATTAAACTATGAAATGCATCCGTAAATTGCGAATGCGTTTGTACAAAGGCTATACGATTTCCTAGTAACATATAAAAAATTGTACCAGACCGGGACTCGAACTCGGATTTCCTGCTTTACGTGAGCTGTTGCCTTTTTTCATATATTCTCATATTTTAGAAACAAAGATACAAAAATTAAACAATAGGAGAATTAATAGAGTATACGATATTCGTCCCCGGTTCTTTCTTTTTTCTTTCTTTCTGGTGTTACCGAATGGTTACAAGCAGAGCACATGAAAAAGAAGAACAAATGAGGCTGCAGATACAGAGCCATCTGTGAATAAACATCTGTAACGAAAAATATTTTGAAGATAAAGAGAAAAAGGGAGTTAAGGAAACTAGGAAGACTTACTGTGCTAAGGTCCACACTGTCTCGCTATCGGAACAACGTCCGTTCTATCGGTCGGGGTGGTCGTCCTGTCGAGGTTGGAGCGTTTCGTCGAGGTTCCAGCACCTGGACTGACGGGTGAAAGTACTCTGTAATAGTTCACGAAAGTGGCCGGATAGTGTGGATGTCGGCGCAGGGTGTAATGTTGGAGACGATGTCGTCCAGGAAGAAGTGTTTAATGGCCACCTAAATGATGGAAAGTATGTCGGATCAGGACATATCAGCATGGGGGTGAGGCGCGATGTGGGGGTACTCGGAGATAGAAAGCCACGATCTTCGATGTAAGAGTTCAGATAACTACTGTGGCCCTATTCGAAAATGTGTAAATCCTTATCTTCGACGTTGCATCTGGGGCACAGAGGTGAGTCCAGCAGCGCGATCTACATCTACATCTACATGGATACTCGGCAAATCACATTTAAGTGCCTGGCAGAGTGTTCATCGAACCACCTTCACAATTCTCTATTATTCCAGTCTCGTATAGCGCACGGAAAAAATGAACACCTATATCTTTCCGTACGAGCTCTGATTTTCCTTATTTTATCGTGGTGATTGTTCCGCCTTATGTAGATCGGTGTCAACAAAATATTTTCGCATTCGGAGGAGAAAGTTGGTGATTGGAATTTCGTGAGAAGATTCCGTCGCAACGAAAAACGCCTTTCTTTTAATGATTTCCAGCCCAAATCCTGTATCATTTCTGTGACACTCTCTCCCATATTTCGCGATAATTCAAAACATGCTGCCCATCTTTGAACTTTTTCGATGTACTCCGTCAGTCCTACTTGGTAAGGATCCCACACCGCGCAGCAGTATTCTAAAAGAGGACGGACAAACGTAGTGTAGGCACCTCCCTAGTAAGTCTGTTACATTTTATAAGTGTCCTGCCAATAAAACGCAGCCTTTGGTTAACCTTTCCCACAACATTTTTTGTGTGTTCTTTCCAATTTAAGTTGTTCGTAATTGTAATACCTAGGTATTTAGTTGAATTTACGGCTTTTAGATTAGACTGATTTATCGTGTAACCGAAGTTTAACGAGTTCCTTTTCGAACTCATGTGGATGACCTCACACTTTTCGTCATCTGCCACTTTTCGCACCATTCAGATATTTTTTCTAAATCGTTTTGCAGTTTGTTTTGATCTTCTGATGACTTTATTAGTCGATAAACGACAGCGTCATCTGCAAACTACCGAAGACGGCTGCTCAGATTGTGTCCCAAATCGTTTATATAGATAAGGAACAGCAAAGGGCCTATAACACTACCTTGGGGAACGCATGAAATCACTTCTGTTTTACTCGATGACTTTCCGTCAGTTACTACGAACTGTGACCTCTCTGACAATCGTAAATCCAGTCACATAACTGAGACGATATTCCATAAGTACGCAATTTTACTACGAGCCGCTTGTGTGGTACAGTGTCAAAAGCCTTCCGGAAATCCAGGAATACAGAATCGATCTGAAATCCCTTGTCAATAGCACTCAGCGCCGCTTCATGTGAATAAAGAGCTAGTTGTGTTTCACAGGAACGATGTTTTCTAAACCCATGTTGACTGTGTGTCAATAGACTGTTTCCTTCGAGGTAATTTATAATGTTCGAAAACAATATATGTTCTAAAAACCTGCTGCATATCTACGTTAACGATATGGGCCTGTAATTTAGTGGATTACTCCTACTATCTTTCATGAATATTGGTGTGACCTGTGCAACTTTCCAGTCTTTGGGTACGGATCTTTCGTCGAGCGAATGGTTGTATATGATTGTTAAGTGTGGAACTAATGCATCAGCATACTCCGAAACGAACCTAATTGGTATACAGTCTGGACCAGACTTGATTTTATTAAGTGATTTGAGTTGCTTCACTACTCCGAGGATATTTACTTCTACATTACTCATGGTGACAGCTGTTCTCGCTTCGAATTCTGGAATATTTACTTCGTCTCCTTTTGTGAAGGCATTTCGGAAGGCTGTGTTTAGTAAATCTGCTTTGGCAGCACTGTCTTCGATAGTATCTCCATTGTTATTTCGCAGAGATGGCATTGATTGTTTCTTGCCGCTAACATACTTCACATACGACCAGAATCTCTTTGGATTTTCTGCCAGGTTTCGAGACAAAGTTTCGTTGTGCAAATTGTTATTGGTGTCTCGCATTGAACTCCGCGCTAAGTTTCGAGCTTCTGAAAAGGATCGCCAATCTTGGGGATTTTGCGTCTGTTTAAATTTCGCATGTTTGTTTCGTTGTTTCTGCAAGTGTTCTAACCCGTTTTGTGTAGCAAGGAGGATCAGCTCCGTCGTTCGTTGGTTTATTTAGTATAAACCTCTCAATTGCTGCCGATACTATTTCTTTGAATTTAAGCCACATCTGGTCTACACTTATATTATTAATTTGGAATGAGTGGAGATTGTCTCCCAGGAAGGCGTCAAGTGAGTTTTTATCTGCTCTTTTGAATAGGTATATTTTTCGCTTATTTTTCGAGGATTTGGGGATTTCAATATTCAATCTCGCTACGACAACCCTGTGTTCACTAATCCCTATATCGGTTTTGATGCTGGTTATTAACTCAGGATAATTTGTTGCTATGATGGCTGGGTGTTGTGTGCTGTCCTTAGGTTAGTTAGGTTTAAGTAGTTCTAAGTTCTAGGGGACTGATGACCATAGATGTTAAGTCCCATAGTGCTCAGAGCCATTTGAACCATTTTTTTTTGTTGCTAAGAGGTCAAGTGTGTTTTCACAACCGTTTACTATTCGCGTGGGCTCATGAACTAACTGCTCGCAATAATATTCAGAGAATGCGTTTAGCACAATTTCGGACGATATTTTATGCGTACCTCCGGAATTAAACATGTATTTTCGCCAACATATCGAGGGTAAATTAAAGTCACCGCCAACTATTATCGTATGAGTCGGGTACATGTTTGAAATCAAACTCAAGTTTTCTTTGAACCTTTCAGCAACTGTATGATCTGAACTGGGAGGTCGGTACAGGCCCCCACAACCGCACGAGTGGTCGACTGTGAAGAGCGGACAAATTGAATAGCTGGGCGGCGGCCATTAGAGTGGTAAACTGACGCGCGGAGTTCGAATGTTTATACATCGCTTTTGGTTATAAAATGCCTTCCCTTGAGTTAGGTCACAAACATAATGCCTCATTTAAATACGTTACTACAATACACTTTTTAATTTATGAACAAACAGCAACTAGTCACTGTTTATGAATTTATCTTCCGTACTACATGGAATCTGCCGTAGCTAAAAGTTACGTACTGGACCCCTAGCATTTTTCGTAGTTCATTTACGATAGATGTACGCAAAATGCATCAAAATACTCGAAGATTTGCCCGCTATATTAATAGATATTTTCTGACTCTACCTTGCTTTAGATTTTATGACGAGAAGTGCGTTATATATGGCATAGTGCTTTGGCAACTCACGACCAAATTATCAAGTTTCAACCTAACCTAGACCATGAAAACACTACAGATCACTCAACTTTCTTCAAAATGATCAGAAAACATAAAATGGTATTCTGTCGGTCGGAAATGTTGCCTCCTGACAGCATGTAACCATTTTTGTAACAGCTATGGTTTTGAGAAAGGAAACCTGCAAATAGATGCACAGACATTATGCTAATACCGTGTTACAAAAACATTTATTAAGCAAGTGCACTGACATACAAAACAACTTAAAATATTCACTTACCTGTGAAATGTAATATTCGTTGCTTTCTCGAATTTACTTGTACAATTAATCGCTGCACGACTCTTCACCATTGTACTTCTTTTGATTGGAACGTACAGACAGTAGAATTACGAGTAACAAATACCGTATGTACTTCCCAACAAATATACAACGTTGAATCAGGGTCTTCATAAACAACAGTACTACACAACACATCAGATTACAACCACTATAATGGCGTCCAGCCGAAGGTTCAAATTATCCCGCGACTGCAGCGCCATCAGTGAGTCTAGTTATTTTTTACAAGGTCTTTGGGTCGGTAAAAGGATCCAATTATTATTTTATTCCGGTTGCCAACAATGACCTCTGCCCATACTAACTCACAGGAAGTAACTACTTCAATTTCGCGACAAGTTAAACTATTTCTAACAGCAACAATCACGCCACCGCCAGCCGTGTTTAGCCCATCATTTTGGAACACCGTTAGGTTCTTCGCAAAAATTTCGGCTGAGCTTATATCCGGCTTTAGCCAGCTTTCAGTGCCTATAACTCCACCCGGTATGCACACGGAGTGCAGATTGGTTTTCTAACCCTCCTTGTCAGCCAAGTCCCTAAGGGGTCCCATGACGCGCCTTACGTTGGAGCTTTCAACTACCAATAGTGCCACCCTCTGCGATTGCCCGGATCTTGAAGGCTGAGTGGTTTCCTCTGAAACAGGACAGGCGACTGCATCCGGCTCAGCAATAGTGTCAGCCACAGACAGCACGTGGAACCTGTTTGTCAGACAAACCGGGGAGGCCTTACGTGCGGCCGCCTGGGAAGTCTTTCGCCGCCTGCTTCGCCCTGGGGCGGCCTTCCACTCGACCACAGGTGAGGCGTCAGCCTCAGTGCGACCAGTAACTGGGTTTGCCACCGGTGAGGACCGATCGTAGGACTCTGTCGCGCTGGACGTCCGTTGGTTCCCCACGGCCGGTCCACAACAGTGGTGGCCATCCACTGCAAAAAAATGGTTCAATTGGCTCTGAGCACTATGGGACTCAACTTCTGAGGTCATTAGTCCCCTAGAACTTAGAACTAGTTAAACCTAACTAACCGAAGGACATCACACACATCCATGCCCGAGGCAGGATTCGAACCTGCGACCGTAGCGGTCTTGCGGTTCCAGACTGCAGCGCCTTTAACCGCACGGACACTTCGGCCGGCCATCCACTGCAGCCTCAAGCTGTGTAACCGAAGCCATCACAGCCTGAAGCTGAGAACGAAGTGTCACTAACTCGGCTCGCATCCGCACACAACAATCGGGCTCCCTGTCCATACCAAAGACCGTGGATAACTAAACTATGCAGATAAACGGACTATCGACACGTTCTGCGCAACGCTAATGTAGACTCTGATGAAAACGCAAGAACTGTGTCTAGTAATACGCAGATATTCATGAACCTAATTACCGAAGCACTCAGGTGAAACTAAATAATTTGCCACTGATAAGGAACTTGTCACAAAATTGGTTTAACTTCTGACGCAAACGAAAACGCGAGAAATGTGGCTATTAGATTTTAAATTTACACTTAGAAACTTAAGAAACTAAAATATTAAAGCACACAAATGATATAATAAAATTCGCTCCTAGTTAGGAACTTGTAAATGTCACAAAAGCGGTTTACTTATCTGTTGCTGCGTCTGCCGCGGTGGGCTACTACTGCCTGAGTGACTAACTAACGCCAGCAAGCGGTCACACTAATTTTCAAAACAAGCGAGCAAACGACTATCGACTCGCGCTACGGAAATCTACTGCAGACCCTGACGTAAACGCACGAACTGTGTCTAGAAATACGCAGATATTCAAGAACCTAGCTATCGAAGCAGTCAGGCGAAACCAAATAATTGCCCCTGATAAGGAACTTGCATGGGGGCTTAATTAAATGAAATAGAAATAATTGTAATTTTTGGTAGCTGTATGTCCGATTACGCTATGTCTCGTAAACGGTTGGCCCTGACTAGTATTATTACGCTATCTGACTGCATAGAACAATAACAAAGAATGAAATGGAAATTTTCATTAACACAATTAATTAATTAAGTCCCCAGCAACTATAAAACCTACGAAACCAAAGCACAAGTATAACTGTTCTGTGTGTCGAAGTATGACTCAACGTACGCATCTGGCACGGTTCTTCTTCAAATTCGTGACAATATTACTTCATATGTTGACGACATTCTTATTGCTAAACGTTCTTGGAGTGAACACAACAAAATTTTGGATTCATTATTACGTATTTTTGCAAGAGTTGGCATTACTGTGAACTTAGAAAAATCTGAATTTGGTCGTTCTCAGGTGAAATTTCTCGGTCACATTATTTCTACAGAAGGTATTCTTCCCGATCCAGAGAAATTAGACGCTATTCGTAATTATGCTGTTCCTACCACAAAACGTGATGTTCGTAGTTTCCTTGGTGTCTGTAATTTTCTTAGACGCTTTGTTAGATTGGACGATTTGGCCACACCTCGTTTATGTGAACTATCTGGAAAGAAATCTAACTGGTGTTGGGATGAAGAAGCTCAGTCAGAATTTGAACAACTTCGTGATGCTTTAGTTGCTGCTCCACTTCTTTCACATCCGGATTTATCTAAAGATTTTTGTTTGGCGACGGACTCATCATACAAGGGCCTGGGTGCACACTTATTTCAAGAGATAGAAGAAAACGGCGTTGTAGTACAGAAGACTATTGCATTTGGAAGTCGTGTTCTCTCTAAATCCGAAAAGAATTATTCGATTACGGAACTTGAAGCTTTGGCTGTTGTTTGGGCTTTCACAAAATTTCGCACATTTTAGTTCGGTAGACATACTAAGGTTTACACTGATCATCGAGCTTTGGAATTTCTTATGTCGACAAAATTAACTCATGGCAGATTGTCACGATGGGCGTTGTACCTACAGGAATTTGATTTTAGTATTGTTTACATACAGGGATCTTCAAATATTGTTGCTGATGCTTTATCACGTGCACCTATGGGTTTGAAACAAAGTGCTGAAGAGGACTGCAAAGAAAACCATTATTGTTTGATGTACATTCAAGGTGTTGCGTTCGAGAACTTTATTTCGTCTTCGCTCCAGGACATCGCTAAGGAGCAAAATAAGGATCCAATCTGGAAGGACATTAAAGAGAAGTGGAGGAGAAAGGAAAGCGTAGCGATTAGACAGCATTATTTAGTTCGCAATGATATTCTTTTCAAACGAAAATCGGTCGACAACTCTGTTTGGTTAGTTTGTATTCCTGACGAGTGGGTCAATAAATTGATTTGGTACACACATTTCAGTTATGCGCACTTTGGTCCCAGAAAATGCTTTCATAAATTGCGAGAAAATTGCTACTTCAGTAATATGGAAAAACGTATTCGATCTGTTATTGCCAAATGCAAATTATGTCAACAGGCTAAGCCGCCAACTGTTTCTCACAGAGCACCGTTGTTTCCTATCATTCCAGCGAAATTAAAGGACATGGCTGCAGTCGATTTGTTCGGTCCAGTGGTTCGTTCTACTAATGGTTTTGCGTACATTTTCGTAGCAGTGGAATTAACATCAAAATATGTGTGTTTTACACCTTTACGCAAGGCAACAGCTCGTTCAGTATCTAACGCTTTCATCAAACATTTTCTTAAAGAAGTTGGTCATGTTGATAAGGTTATATCAGATAATGGATCACAGTTTCGCTCTAAAATTTGGCTTCGTACTCGACGGCGTAGTAAGATTAAACCAATTTTTATTTCACGTTTTCACCCTCAATCTAATGCTTCAGAGAGATGGATGAAGGAAATTAATAAATTGTGCCGTCTTTATTGTCATCAGAATCACAGAACGTGGGATCAGTATCTTCATATTTTTCAAAACATTCTGAATGAACTTCCTAATGACTCGATTGATATTAAAAAATAAAGCACCGTCAAATCGCGTTTCTGAAATAGTTCCTTTTCCGCCTACACGGAAACTGCGGCATTCTGAAGTTGTGAACCTGGCTCTGCAAAATATTGCATCTGCAGCTGCTAGAAGAGAGAAATCAGCGAAACGTCCTGGTCGTTTAAAAATCTTGTCAGTTGGTCAAAAGGTATTAATTAAGTCTCACCGTTTGTCTCACAAAGGAAAAGGCTTGTGTCGCAAATTTTTTCTGCTTTATAACGGTCCGTATAGAGTTCGCAAAATTATTCATGATAACACTATTGAAGTAGAAACTCTTAAATCACGACGCTCTAAAGGAATACATCATATATCGAACGTAAAAATTTTTGTGGAATGACATACTTTAGAGAAACTAACAGCTACATGTAAACATGCGGAGAATACAAGCTTACCGCGCTGTGTTTTGGCGGCGGCACATACTCAAAGCAACAGTCAGTCTGCGCGCCGCACAAGGCAGTCGTTGACCGCAAACAATCACCTTCTATGTCACGCGCCTACAGCTGATCGAGCGCTCAGTGCGAATGCACTGACAGACGTAAAGAAATACACAGTCTAATTTCTCCGACTAAATTCTGTATAAAGCTATGGTGACTTTATAAATTATGTTATTAACGTTCAGTATTTTTCAGGATATGGTTGTATAAAATATTTAAGACCTTCAGGTAAATTCTGTGCGTGTCCGACGTTAAGACGACTTACTATGGAGAAAATTTCAGGAAGAATGTAATTTCAAAAAAAAAGTAATAAACTAAAAAAGGGTAACTATTAATTGAGTTTATTTTTCAGGTAACGTATTTCCACTTAGGTACGTACTTTAGACGTAATTTGCTGCTCGCGATTACGTGATTTATACTTTGTGCTAAGTTTTATGTTCTATGAATTTACTTGTGAAGCGACGTGCTTGCGCACATTAACTGATTTTGACAATATTGATTAATGAACAGTGTTGTTACTTATGTATATTATGCATCGCTTGGCTGCTATGCCTTTTCACTGATGTCATATCTTTTTTTATTATGTGCCTGCTGTGCTTATTTATTTAAATTATAATTGTCACCTGATTAATTGTGCTGACTGTGGTTATGTATGTAGGTTATACTTTGTGATTTATCTGCTTGCGCCTTCATGTTTACTTATTAAGATTACATATGAACATTTATTTGCCTATGCTATAATGCTAATGACCTGTTTATTATATAAGATATGTACTTGCTGCTTTGCGTATGGATTGCATATTTACACATTTCTGCTTTGTTGTCATAACTACTCTTTAATTTGGCGTATAGAAATGCTGATATGAGGTGTACGTACATGGAGTTTAGGCCACACTATGGTGTTAATTATAGATTGTTTGCTTGGCAGAGCCTCGTTGTAGGAATTGTGCTGCATCCACTTGTTGACATTCTGTTCTCTACTGGTATATTTACTCGCTATTGCATGTTTTGCTTACGCTCAGTGCCTGATATTTTTAAGATAAGAAAATGAACTGCTATAATTCGACGAACGACATTAGTACGAGAAACTTCATAGAAGCCACATGAGGTGGAGGTTTTATGGAAGCTGTATAAATTTATGCTAATAGGAAGGAAGCTAACGACATGACATACCAACACTAGGGTTAGACCATTGACAGTTATTACACGGCATTCTTCGTGAGCAATTGAAATAGTAAGTGACACTTGACACAAGAAATATTCCACATGTTTGCTTCTGTTTGCTATAATTCTTGAAGTGGTGTACACACTGAAATATCACGATCATTAACACTTCGTAATCGTACTTAATTACTGAAAGTTATTCAAACTAAAGGCTGTTAGAGGTCATGTATGCATTTCTTTTATTTAATGATGGACAAGGTAACCAAAATCCATCTTATAATTTATAATGAGTAGAAGATTTGGGTCAGATGGATTACACAGAGGTTGTGTGTGGACACTGTCTCTTCGGATTGTATGGGATGCTGAATTGAAGTTGCACTAGGATTTTGTCTGTACTTGTTCGAGGAGACTGACTAGAGGAAAGAGTTCTTATGGATGTGACATGATATTGGTGCTGAGGTTTATATGTATTGACGTATTGAAGAGGTATTATTGAGGTATTGAGATTGTGTGAAGTTGATGATTATTGGAGTTTTCGTGGACAAGAGGTAAGGTAAATGAGGTTTATATGTATCGACGTATTGAAGATGTATTATTGATGATATTGATGATAAGGTTTATATGTAGACGTAAAAGGTATTATTGAAGTATTGAGATTATGCGATGCTGATGATTATTGGAGTTTTGGTGGATAAGAGGTAAAGTAAGTGAGGAGCATTTTTTTTTTTTTTTTTTTTTTGTTGGTCGATATGGAACAAGGAGGATGAAGTTGGCAGACTAGAACACTCAAGTAGAAGGAATATTGTCTACACACACACTTTGTTAAATCACTAAGCAGTATAAACTTTTTTTTGGAGAGAGGAAGTAATTGCATATCTTGGCTCACTGACAGTTGTTCAGCAACTGTACATTTGGATCTGGCTTGGCAAACATTGGTCTTGACATGATGACTATGACGTTGACTAACTATTATTGACTGTTATACATTGCTGCCACTACTACTTGATACACATGATGAACATAAAATTTTGACAGAATTGCATTTACACAGTTAACACTATTCAATTACACAGTAGCACTAATGTGGATGAAAGATGAGTGAGTGTGTTTTGTGTGTTTTCCTTTTATAATCCCAGAGAAGTGATCCCAACCTATCTCCTAAATATTATTTTACTTGTTTGTTGTGGCTTGCACTGACACCCATAAATATTATAGGTTTACTGGTATTTGTGTATTGGAATAGTTAATAGGACAATTATCTGATATCATTGTGTGTTTGTTATGATTTGTATGTTTAGTGTAAAAGCATTGTATGTGTATTCAAACTATTGTTCATGCCTGAACTGTCTGATTAGTGATGGTGCTGCACTTTTCAACATGATGTGTGACATTTAGTCATGTTTAATTTCTGCTGATGAACTGTGTGATTAGTGATAGGGAATATTATGGACTGTTATTTGCACTTTTTCTACATGATTGGTGCCACTAGAACATGTTTAACTTCTGCTGATGAACAGTGTGATTAGTGAAAGAGAATATTATGGACTGCGGTCTGCACCTATTCAACATTGCTGGTGCCACTAATGGAACTGCTTATACTGAAATGGTGTTACTTGTTGGTGTCTGCACCTATTCAACATTACTGGGTGCCACTGAAGGACTGCTTATACTGAAATGATGTCACTTGTTGCTGTGTGCACCTGCTCAACATTGCTGGTGCCACTAATGGAACTGTTTATACTGAAATGGTGTTACTTGTTGATGTCTGCACCTGCTCAACATTGCTGGGTGCCACTGATGGACTGCTTCTACTGAAATGATGTCACTTGTTGCTGCTTGCACCTGCTCAACATTGCTGGGTGCCACTGATGGATTGCTTCTACTGAAATGATGTCACTTGTTGCTGTGTGCACCTGCTCAACATTGCTGGTGCCACTAATGGAACCGCTTATACTGAAATGGTGTTACTTGTTGGTGTCTGCACCTGCTCAATATTGCTGGGTGCGACTGATGGACTGCTTCTACTGAAAAGATGTCACCTGTTGATGTCTGCACCTGCTCAACATTGCTGGGTGCCACTGATGGACTGCTTCTATTGAAATAATGTTACTTGTTGGTATTTGCACCTGTTGACCATTGCTGGGTGCTACTGCTGGAACTGTCAACTGCTTATTCTTGAGCTATGGAAAGCGTTATGTGAATATCTGTATAAACTGATTTTTTGTGTATTACTATTTGTGAAAAGTTATGAGACTCTTACCTGCACATATTCGTCATTGCTGAACTGTTTAACCACATAATATTGTGTAAACTATTATGTAAAGTCACATGTATGAAAGAATTTGTATTGCTTACTGTATTTTATATATTATGTTATTGAAAGGTCAGTGCAAAGCCTAAATTTTATCTAGTTATATGATATTTACGCATTAATATTATCTTTTATTTTTGTCTGTATTTTTTTTTACGAATTTAGTGGTATTTTCACCACCAATGCTGGCAAAAATACCATCAAATTCTAGCCCGTGGAGGGAGGGCATATGAAAGGTGGCTACACTGAGCCACAGCGCCAGAGATCGCGCTAGAGAGTATTGTTCCGCCACCTCCACTGGCAGTGATTATTGAGATGTCGTAGTGGGCATTGCTTGTCGAGGACTCGTAGTAGTCAGTTCGTGTTGAGATGTGCTAGTGGGCAAGGCTTATCGAGATGTTGTAGTAAGGAGTGCTTGTTCCATGTTTTATGCAGTTGTTTGATGGGATAGACAGCAGATGGTTCAAATGGAAATACTGTAATGATCAGAGTGCTTTTCGTCAATATATATGAAGGTAAAATATTCTGTGTTTTTTTTTCATTATTTCAGTGTCTTAAATAATGCGTCATTACAGGTTCAGTCAACAAAGCATCTGCCTTGTGTTCTTGTATTAGAGTGTAATTCTGGTTTTCTTGAGTAATTATGGAAAAACAACACATTTTACCTTCATATATATATTGACGAAAAGCACTCTGATTATTACAGTATTTCCATTCGAACAACATCTGCTGTCTAGCCCATCAAACAACTGCATAAAACATGGAACAAGCACTCCTTACTACAACATCTCGACAAGCACTGCCCGCTACGACATCTCAATACGAACTCTCGACAGGAACTGACTACTACGAGTCCTCGACAAGCACTGCCCACTACGCATCTCAATAATCACTCCCAGTGGAGGCGGCGGAACAATACTCTCTGGCGCTGTGGCTCAGTGTAGCCACCTTTCAATGTCACAAAATCGGTCTGCTTTCTGACGCAAACGAAAACGCGAGAACTGTGGCTATTATATTTTAAATTTACACGCAGAAACTCAAGAAACTAAACTTTTAAAGCACACAGATGATATGATATGACAGACTACGCTCCTGGTTAGGAACTCGTAAAAACCACAAAAGCGGTTTACTTATCTGTTATTGCGTCTGTCGCAGTCGACTACTACTGCCTGACGATGCAGTTCAGTTTCAGTTTTGAAATATACACTACTGGCCATTAAAATTGCTACACCAAGAAGAAACGTAGATGATAAACGCATATTCATTGGACAAATATATTACACTAGAACTGACATGTGATTACATTTTCGCGCAATTTGGGTGCATAGATCCTGAGAAACCAGTACCCGGAACAACCACCGGTGGCCGTAATAACGGCCTTGATACGCCTGGGCGTGTCAGGTACAGCTGCCCATGCAGCTTCAACATGATACCACAGTCCATCAAGAGTAGTGACTGGCGTATTGTGACGAGCCAGTTCCTCGGCCACCATTGACCAGACGTTTTCAGTTGGTGAGACATCTGGAGAATGTGCTGGCAAGTGCATGGGGGCTTAATTAAAATACAATGAAAATAATTTTAATTTATTGTTTTAGTAGCTGTTTGTCCGATTACGAAGTCTCGTAAACGGTTGGCCCTGACTAGTATTATTACGCTATCTGACTGCATAGAACAACAACAAAGAATGAAATGAAAATTTTCGTTAACACAATTAATTAATTAAGTCCCCAGCAACTATAAAACCTACGAAACCAAAGCACAAGTGTAACTGTTCTGTGTGTGGAAGTATGACTCAACGTACGCATCTGGCACGGTTCTTCTTCAATAACACATGAAATTTTAAATATCATTTATACTGAATTAATTAAAGAAAGTAAAAATACCATAATTACTCAAGAAAACCAGATTACACTCTAATACAAGAACACAAGCCAGATGCTTTGTTGACTGAACCTGTAATGACGCATTATTTAAAACATGGAAATAATGAAAAATAAATCAAGTTTCGTTACCTTCAGTGTAGCCACCTTTCATATGCCCTTCCTCCACGGGCTAGAATTTGATGGTATTTTTGCCAGCATTGGTGGTGAAAATACCACCAAATTCGTCAAAAAATATAGACAAAAATAAAAGATAATATTAATGCGTAAATATCATATAACTAGATAAAATTTTGGCTTTGCACTGATCTTTCAATAACCTAATATATAAAATACAGTAAGCAATACAAATTCTTTCATACATGTGACTTTACATAACAGTTTACACAAGTATTATGTGGTTAAACAGTTCAATCAATAGCGTCAGCAATGACGAATATGTGCAGGTAAGAGTCTCATAACTTTTCACAAACAGTAATACACAAAAAAATCAGTTTATACAAATATTCACATAAACGCTTTCCATAGCTCAAGAATAAGCAGTTGACAGTTCCAGCAGTAGCACCCAGCAATGGTCAACAGGTGCAAAAACCAACAAGTGACATTTTTTCAGTAGAAACAGTCCATCAGTGGCACCCAGTAATGTTGAATAGGTGCAGACACCAACAAGTAACACCATTTCAGTATAAGCAGTTCCATTAGTTGCACCAGCAATGTTGAGCAGGTGCACACAGCAACAGGTGACATCTTTTCAGTAGAAGCAGTCCACCAGTGGCACCCAGCAATGTTGAGCAGGTGCCGACACCAACAAGTGACATCATTTCGGTAGAAGCAGTCCATCAGTGGCACCCAGCAATGTTGAGCAGGTGCAGACATCAACAAGTAACACCGTTTCAGTATAAGCAGTTCCATCAGTGGCACCAGCAATGTTGAACAGGTGCGGATATCAACAGGTGACATCTTTTCAGTAGAAGCAGTCCATCAGTGGCACCCAGTAATGTTGAATAGGTGCAGACACCAACAAGTAACACCATTTCAGTATAAGCGGTTCCATCAGTGGCACCAGCAAAGTTGAACAGGTGCAGATATCAACAGGTGACATCTTTTCAGTAGCAGTAGTCCATCAGTGGCACCCAGTAATGTTGAATAGGTGCAGACACCAACAAGTAACACCATTTCAGTATAAGCAGTTCCATTAGTGGCACCAGCAATGTTGAACAGGTGCAGACCGCAGTCCATAATATTCACTTTCACTAATCATACTGTTCATCAGCAGAAATTAAACATGACTAAATGTCACACATCATGTTGAAAAGTGCAGCACCATCACTAATCAGACAGTTCAGGCATGAACAATAGTTTGAATACACATACAATGCTTTTACACTAAACATACAAATCATAACAAACACACAATGATATCAGATAATTGTCCTATTAACTATTCCAATACACAAATACCAGTAAACCTATAATATTTATGGGTGTCAGTGCAAGCCACAACAAACAAGTAAAATAATATTTAGGAGATAGTTTGGGATCACTTCTCTGGGATTATAAAAGGAAAACACACAAAACACACTCACTCATCTTTCATCCACATTAGTGCTACTGTGTAATTGAATAGTGTTAACTGTGTAAATGCAATTCTGTCAAAATTTTATGTTCATCATGTGTATCAAGTAGTAGTGGCAGCAATGTATAGCAGTCAATGATAGTTAGTCAACGTCATAGTCATCATGTCAAGACCAATGTTTGCCAAGCCAGATCAAAGTGTACGGTTGCTGAACAACTGTCAGTGAGCCAAGATATGCAAATACTTCCTCTCTTCAAAAAAAGTATATACTGCTTAGTGATTTAACAAAGTGTGTGTGTAGACAATCTTCCTTCTACTTGAGTGTTCTAGTCTGCCATCTTCATCCTCCTTGTTCCATATAAACCAACAAAAAAAATATGCTCCTCACTTACTTTACCTCTTATCCACCAAAACTCCAATAATCATCAGCATCACATAATCTCAATACTTCAATAATACCTTTTACGTCTACATATAATCCTTATCATCAATATCATCAATAATACATCTTCAATACGTCGATATATATAAACCTCATTTACCTTACCTCTTGTCCACGAAAACTCCAATAATCATCAACTTCACACAATCTCAACTTCACACAATCTCAATACCTCAATAATACCACTTCAATACGTCGACACATATAAACCTTATCGCCAATATCATTTCACTTTCATAACAACTCGTTCCTCTAGTCAGTCTCCTCGAACAAGTACAGACAAAATCCTAGTGCAAACTTCAATTCAGCATCCCATACAATCCGAAGACACAGTGTCCACACACAACCTCTGTGTAATCCATCTGACCCAAATCTTCTACTCATTATAAATTATAAGATACATTTTGGTTCCTTGTCCATCATTAAATAAAAGAAATGCATACACGACCTCTAACAGACTTAGTTCGAATAACTCTCAGTAATTAAGTACGATTACGAAGTGTTAATGATCGTGATATTTCAGTTAGTACACCACTTCAAAAATTATGGCAAACAGAAGCAAACATGTGGAGTATTTCTTGTGTCAAGTGTCACTTCCTATTTCAATTGCTCACGAAGAATGCAGTGTAATAACTGTCAATGGTCTAACCTAGTGTTTGTATGTCATGTCGTTAGCTATCTTCCTATTAGCATAAATTTTCATAAAACCTCCAACTCATGTGACTTCTATGAAGTTTCTTGTACTAATGTCGTTCGTCGAATTACTGCAGTTCATTTTCTTATCTTAAAATATAAGGCACTGAGCATAAGCAAAACATGCAACAGCGAGTAAATATACCAGTAGAGAACGGAATGTCAACAAGTGGATGCAGCACAGTTCCTACAACGAGGCTCTGCCAAGCGAACAATAATTAATACCATAGTGTAACCTAAATTCTATGTTCGTACACTGTACTTCAGCATTACTATATTCTAAATTGAAGAGTAGTTATGACAACAAAACAGAAATGTGTAAATATGTGATCCATACGCAAAGCAGCAAATATATATCTTACGTAATAAACAGGTCATTAGCATCATATCAGCATAAGGAAATAAATGTTCATATGAAATCTTAATAAGTAAACATGAAGGCGCAACAGATAAATCACAAAGTATAACTTACGTACATAACCACAATCAGCACAATTAATCAGTGGACAATTACAATTTAAATAAATAAGCACAGCAGGCACATAATAAAAAAAAATGACATCAGTGAAAAGGCAGGGCAGCCAAGCGATGCATAATATACATAAGTAACAACCCTGTTCATTAATCAATAATTGTCAAAATCAGCAAATGTACGCAAACACGTCGCTTCACAAGTAAATTCATAGAACATAAAAAATAGCACAAAGTATGAGTCACGTAATCGCAAGCAGCAAATTATGTTTAAACTACGTACCTAAGTGGAAATATGCTACCTGAAAAATAAACTCAATTAACAGTTACCTTTTTCAGTTTATTACTTTTTTCTTCGAAATTACATTCTTCCTGAAATTTTCTCCATAGTAAGTCGCCTTAACGTCGGACATGCACAGAATTTACCTGAAGGTCTTAAATATTTTACACAACCGTATCCTGAAAAATACTGAACGTTAATAACATAATTTATAAAGTCACCATAGCTTTATACAGAATTTATTCGGAGAATTTAGACTGTGTATTTGTTTACGGCTGTCAGTGCATTCGCACTGAGCGCTCGATCAGCTGTAGGCGCGTGACGTAGGAAGTAATTGTTTGCGGTCAACGACTGCCTTGTGCGGCGCGCAGACTGACTGTTGCTTTGAGTATGTGCCGCCGCCAAAACACAGCGCGGTATCCTTGTATTCTCTGCATGTTTACATATAGCTGTTAGTTTCTCTAAAGTATATCATTCCACAAAAATTTTAACGTTTGATATATGATGTATTCCTTTAGAGCGCCGAGATTTAAGAGTTTCTACTTCAACAGTGTTATCATGAATGATTTTACGAACCCTATATGGACCATTATAAAGCAGAAAAAATTTGCGACACAAGCCTTTTTTTTTATGAGACAAACGGTGAGACTTAATTATCACCTTTTGACCAACTGACAAAATTTTTAAACGACCAGGACGTTTCGTTGATTTCTCTCTTCTAGCAGCCGCAGATGCAATATTTTGTAGAGCCAGGTTGACAACTTCAGAATGCCGCAGTTTCCGTGAAGGCAGAAAAGGAACGATTTCAGAAATGCGATTTGTTGGTACTTTATTTTTTAATATCAATAGAGGCGGTAAAGAAGTTGAGTCATTAGGAAGTTCATTCAGAATGTTTTGAAAAATATGAAGATACTGATCCCAAGTTCTGTGATTCTGATGACAATAAAGACGGCACAATTTATTAATTTCCTTCATCCATCTTTCTGAAGCATTAGATTGAGGG
The DNA here is from genome assembly GCF_023898315.1 of Schistocerca nitens. Lineage (NCBI taxonomy): Eukaryota > Metazoa > Arthropoda > Insecta > Orthoptera > Acrididae > Schistocerca > Schistocerca nitens. The sequence continues at coordinate 133,339,968 of NC_064617.1, read as the reverse complement.
TGAAAAAGTGAAATAAAAATTGGTTTAATCTTACTACGCCGTAGAGTACGAAGCCAAATTTTAGAGCGAAACTGTGATCCATTATCTGATATAACCTTATCAACATGACCAACTTCTTTAAGAAAATGTTTGATGAAAGCGTTAGATACTGAACGAGCTGTTGCTTTGCGTAAAGGTGTAAAACACACATATTTTGATGTCAATTCCACTGCTACTAAAATGTACGCAAAACCATTAGTAGAACGAACCACTGGACCGAACAAATCGACTGCAGCCATGTCCTTTAATTTCGCTGGAATGATAGGAAACAACGGTGCTCTGTGAGAAACAGTTGGCGGCTTAGCCTTTTGACATAATTTGCATTTGGCAAGAGCAGATCGAATACGTTTTTCCATATTACTGAAGTAGCAATTTTCTCGTAATTTATGAAAGCATTTTCTGGGACCAAAATCTGTATAACTGAAATGTGTAAACGAGGTGTGGCCAAATCATCCAATCTAACAAAGCGTCTAAGAAAATTACAGACACCAAGGAAACTACGAACATCACGTTTTGTGGTAAGAACAGCATAATTACGAATAGCGTCTAGCTTCTCTGGATCAGGAAGAATACCTTGTGTAGAAATAATGTGACCGAGAAATTTCACCTGAGAACGACCAAATTCAGATTTTCCCAAGTTTACTGTAATGCCAACTCTTGCAAAAATACGTAATAATGAATCCAAACTTTTGTTGTGCTCACTCCAAGAACGTTTAGCAATAAGAATATCGTCAACATATGAAGTAATATTGTCACGAAGATAAACAGGTAAAATTTCGTTTAAATTACGAATGAATGCTGCAGAAAATATAGTAAGTCCAAACGGTAATTTCCGAAGTCACTTTTGGGTAAAACAGTCAAATCCGGTTATTCTTTACCTACTGTCTAGATAGATGGATAGTAGAAGAATTGTTTTTTAAAGATGCAAAGAATAGTGAAAGAGTAGGCAGCGGTGCAGAAAACTAAAAGGGAAATAGCACCACTACAGCTCGGGGCCCTGTGAGCGCTACAGCACATATTCACTTAGTATAGTGAATCCCCTGAGGACATTAATAGCCGCACATAAATTTCAGTTTGTGACTTAGTGGCAAATTTGGCGGAAGTGCGTACGTAAATTGATCAAGTCATGAACATGGATGTATGTCATTCTTAGAATTACGAAAGATCTGAAATTTCCGGACAGTCAAAAAGTGTTTATAGTCAAAGTTTTCGCCTCGTGGCGACAAAGACCTACCGCGTCTGTCCCAGTCCCAATGTCGATTATTGTCAAGTTCGCGCGCCTGGCGCTCTCTTGTTGCATCCCATAAATGAAATAAATTATTTTCTTCAAAGCCCTCTGCTATCTGTGATTCCAAATTTCTTCTGCTGTCTTTTCCTACGATTTCGCCTTCAATATGTTTGACTTGCTTTCGTAATGCCTCAAATTCCCTTTTAACGCGAACATTAAATTTTCCCTGAATTTCAACATGCTTATTTATGTTCTGGTACTCTTCGGTTTCAGCAAATGGTAATGGAGCTGTATCATCTGAAACTCTCTCCCCATTTAAACTAAGACTTGTCAGTTTATCTGAAATCTCCTCATCTCTTTCCAATAAGTTTACGTCTTCCGTAAGTGTCGCGACTCGGGTTTCGGTATTGTCACATTTAGTAGTTAACTGTTCACACTGTTGCGTTAAGTCATTTGGTACGGATTCCTCGATTCTCTCAAATATTTCTTCCTTATCGTGTGCACGTTGTAAATTTAACTCTGAAAATTTTTGTAGTATCACGCGATCTTTTTCTTCCCGTTCTCTGTCCTGTTCCTCTTGTCTGATTTCTGTTGAAATTAAGCTATTATTGTGACCATTCAAAATCGGTTGTACTTCTTCTCTAATTTCTTTCTTTGATTCATCTTTCGTGATTTTGAAACATGTCCCTGTTCGTGAGCCTAACTGTGTTTCCATTGTCTCCATCTCGGTTTTAATTTCAGATCGTAACTGTGATCCCACTGTTTTTAATTCGGTTTTAATTGTTTCTATTTTTGAGCATATCCGTGTTGTCATAATTTCACTCTTCGTGTTAATTCCTCCTATCTCTGTTTTTAATTCAGATCCCAAATTTAATATTGCACTCATCAACTGCTCCATAGTAACTGGTTCGAAACTCTTTTCGCCCCTAACATTTCCCGCAAAACCAGTTTCATTCGTTATAGCTGTAAAGCTATCTGTGTTCGATACTATTCCAGAATTTTCTATCGTTAATCTCGTATTCTGTGAATTTTCTGATTGAGAAAAATTTTGAAATGGTTCCGGACTGTCTTCCCGACTTATTAAATTGTTTTCAACTTCATTATTCATCATACTGTTATCCTGTGTTGGCGAGTTCGCCATGTTAACAATTTCGTCATTCTCACTATCCATGATTTTCGCCTTTTTCATTGATCGCGTAATCATTTACAAAACATACAAAACTCGTCACTGTACGAAAATTACACACAATGCCTCCTTATTTCCAGCAATACCATTCACACGAAATGCTTCCATCAACCACGATTAATCGAACAATTGAAATCTTCCTAACTGCACAACATTGTCAAACCCGTATACAAGATAACAAGATTAAATTCTGCAGAACAAAATACCATTAGAAGAATGACAATTACCAAATCTACACATGAAATATAGGCTACAATTACTAAACTACAAATTACTACAACAATACTACTGTCTACTATTTTTACAATCAGAAGAATTCCAAGGGACGATCCGAAGCAGCGGTCGCCACGTGCATCGGGGCTTAATTAAAATACAATGAAATAATTTTAATTTATTGTTTTAGTAGCTGTTTGTCCGATTACGAAGTCTCGTAAACGGTTGGCCCTGACTAGTATTATTACGCTATCTGACTGCATAGAACAACAACAAAGAATGAAATGAAAATTTTCGTTAACACAATTAATTAATTAAGTCCCCAGCAACTATAAAACCTACGAAACCAAAGCACAAGTGTAACTGTTCTGTGTGTGGAAGTATGACTCAACGTACTCATCTGGCACGGTTCTCCTTCAATAACACAAGAAATTTTAAATATCATTTATACTGAATTAATTAAAGAAAATAAAAATACCATAATTACTCAAGAAAACCAGAATTACACTCTAATACAAGAACACAAGCCAGATGCTTTGTTGACTGAACCTGTAATGACGCATTATTTAAAACATGGAAATAATGAAAAATAAATCAAGTTTCGTTACCTTCATATATTGACCAAAATCACTCTAATCATTACAATATATCTCCACACCGACTCGCTATTACCACATCTCAACAAGAACTTTTCAGTATCACATCTCAGCAAGCACTCTCTACTAGCACATCTCAACAAACACTTTCTGCTACGAGTTCTTAACAAGCACTGACTACCACGAGCTCTCCCCAAGCACTGCCCACTACGACATCTCAATAATCACTGCCAGTGGAGGCGGCGGAACAGTACTCTCTAGCGCGATCTCTGGCGCTGTGGCTCAGTGTAGCCACCTTTTACAAGGCAGCAGTCGAACATTTTCTGTATCCAGAAAGGCCCGTACAGGACCTTCAACATGCTGAAGTGTAGGGTTTCGCAGGGATCGAATGAAGGGTAGAGCCACGGGTCGTAACACATCTGAAATGTAGCGTCCACTGTTCAAAGTGCCATCAATGTGAACAATGGCACCCCATACCATCACGCCGGGTGATACGCCAGTATGGCGATGACGAATACACGCTTCCAGTGTGCGTTCACCGCGATGTCATCAAACACGGATGCGACCATCATGATGCTGTAAACAGAACCTGGATTCATCCGAAAAAATGACGTTTTGCCATTCGTGCACCCAGGTTCCTCGTTGAGTACACCATCGCAGGCGCTCCTGTCTGTGATGCAGCGTCAAGAGTAACCGCAGCCATGGTCTCCGAGCTGACAGTCCATGCTGCTGCAAACGTTGTCGAACTGTTCGCGCAGACGTCCTCATCTGTTGACTGAAGGATCGAGAAGTGGCCCACGATCCGTTACAGGCATGCGGATAAGATGCCTGTCATCTCGACTGCTAATGATATGAGGCCGTTGGGATCCAGCACGGTGTTCCGTATTACCCACCTGAAACCACCGTTTCCATATTCTGCTAACAGTCATTGGATCTCGACCAACGCGAGCAGCAGTGTCGCGATACGATAGACCGCAATCGCGATAGGCTACAATCCGACCTTTATCAAAGTCAGAAATGTGATGGTACGCATTTCTCCTCCTTACACGAGGCATCACAACAACGTTTCGCCAAGCAACGCCGGTCAACTGCTGTTTGTGTATGAGAAATCGGTTGGAAAGTTCCCTAATGTCAGCACGTCGTAGGTGTCGCCACCGGCGCCAACCTTGTGTGAATGTTCTGGAAAGCTAATCATTTGCATATCACAGCATCTTCTTCCTGTCGGTTAAATTTCGCATCTGTAGCATGTCATCTTCGTGGTGTAGCAAGTTTAATGGACAGTAGTGTATTTGCCTTTGTGTGTCGTTGAGTAGTATAGTCGGTGGATCGTTTTCCAAACTGGGGTTCAAATGGTTCAAATGGCTCTGAGCACTATGGGACTTAACTGCTGTGGTCATCAGTCCCCTAGAAATTAGAACTACTTAAACCTAACTAACCTAAGGACATCACACACACCCATGCCCGAGGCAGGATTCGAACCTGCGACGGTAGCGGTCACGCGGCTCCAGAACGTAGCGCCTAGAACCGCACGGCCACTCAGGTCGGCTCCAAACTGAGGCCACGAAACCTGGGGTGATGTGCTTCAACGGGGTTTCAGGGTGGGGATGGTCGGACAATGCAGTAGATGTCGTGAGTGGTCGTCTTTCTCGTCCTGGGGAGCTCGGTGCATATGTAGCTGTATTCCGAAAAGAGCCAGCCAGTGTGTGACACTTGAGGTGGGATATGTATCAATGACGTCGGCCGGCGTCTCGAAACAGTTGCGAACTTGACGGTCAACATTACACTGAAACGAATATCCTGGCTTTTGCACAACTGGATCATAGTGTTGGCGTAAAGTATCGTGGTCCTAGCTCTCGCGTTAACCAGAGCGAGGCCGCACTTCGGTAAGGCTACGAGCGTGTGTGTGGGTGCTATTCAGTCATTCTGCGCAACGGATTAATCTGAATTGTACCCTTTAACGTGTGGCTCCTGCAAGATGCAATTTCCACCCCCACACTACTACAGAAGTCAGACAGACGCTTCTAACGTTCTAAAGAGAAATGCCTGAAAAACTTTCAGCAATTAATATCTTCTGGAGACGTCCACTGTAAGGAAATGACACAAAAAATTCATAAAATTTATTACGTAACTAGTGGGATACTTGGGTACTGGAGTAGTGCTAGTTAGTGCAAGAAAAACATGAAACTTCTTACGTAACTAGTGGGATACTTGGGTACTGGAGTAGTGCTAGTTAGTGTAAGAAAAACATGAACCAACGAAAATTATTATTTTTTTTACAAAAATTCTGAGAAATCACAATGACACTTGTAGTTATGAACTGAACAAGATATTTCCAGGTTCTTTTCGGAATGTGAAGTTACCTCTTAAGGATAGGATTCGTTACTGAAATTTCTATACAAAGTTTAAGAATGTTATTGACTTGGCAGAATGGCTGAGAGCTGCGCCTGCTCAACTTGAATAATTATCCGTTAGAATGTTGCTAGGTACGGTCGAGGCTGTCGCGTGTGAAATGCAGTGAAGTGTGCTGTTGTGGAGGAAATATGGGGCTCGCAAGAGCTATAGCGCACACTACCGTAAGCTGCGATGACTGCTGTCTGCGCCGCTCGCTGCTCACAAATAAGATAACTCTCGTTCTATCTGGATTGACCTTCGCCAATCAAACTCTCCCTACGCCTTAATGAAGTCAAGGACTCCTATTCGCCCCTAGTCTAACTATTGGCGTGGTACACCGGTCAGATAACCAGTCCACCGCGATGCCACTCAAAAATTCGCTCGCAGGCGTTTAACTATAACTCTGTCCGTTCACACCGCACAATAAGTGTGGTGGCCAACACAGTGAACAACGCTAAATCGCAAGGACTCAATATAGAGTCGCACTTCGATTCGCTCTCGACAGTGGTGCTCTCCCAGTGAAGTACTGAGGAGAGACTTGTTCCTCGCTCTTAGAGTACACGTACGAGCGCACTCGCTCTCGTTACATGTTCTCCCTCCAAGAGCAACAACGGAACAGCCCCTCTCCACGCCAGACTTTCTGTTCCATTACTCCTTCAGCTCAAGGCTTCAGGAATATCGTCTGCCAATCAGCATTGCTCTTCTAAAATGGGAGAATGACGTTTCGTTTAAGGCAACCAATCCGGAAATCTATAGCATCGGCATTTGCTGTCTCCCTGTGAAAACCTCTGAAACTGCGTGCTATGTTTGTAAAGAGTGCATAGGCTGGGCGCTCCCACACAATGTAGCGGAATTTGCTTATAAGAGGAACACGGGGTCGTTCTCCCTTTCACTCCGGCAAACGCTGTCTGCTCTACGGGCGGTCGCCGGCCGACGTAGATAGGTTGACTCATCCTCTCAAGGTACCAGCCTCCTGGCGTGTGGTTTGCCTCTCCCGAACTAAAAGCTTTTGTGACCGTTGTGTCTCGAATGTGTGTGTGTACGCCAGCCTCGAGTATTTCAACCTCGGTGCGCACTTCCTATTTATTTGTTATTTGCATATCGTTTACATGAATTCATACAACACTGACTTTATCTTATCGAGTTTGGGTTGAAATAAAGCGTCTTGATATGCGGAATATGATTGTGAGGGCGGAATATGTAAGCAATGAAGGTCAGGAGACCATCATGTCTTACAAGGTGAGGAAGCATTATACCGGACTTCAAGATGTGTCCGTAAGATATAAAGTACCTGAAAGCTGCCTGCAGTCTGACTTGCCACTGTCGCAGTGATACGCAGAATCTGCAGGATGTGGGAATTCCGGACTTCCAGGTGTGTACTGACAAATGTGGTCCTCTGGCACAGATTCAGCGAACATAATAGATGGTACAGTATTTTTACCCAGATGCGTTGAAGTAGTGCCTGAAAACTGATCGTTGAGGTATGGCGAAAGTCTCGCGTGCACACCACTCCGAGACAGCGGAGGGTGTCCACCAGTTGAAAGGGGACTATGCTGTCTGTGGGAAGGCAAAGGCCGATCTTCATGGCGCATGATTTTGAGACATTCTGGGTGCTCCCTGCCACCACTGTAACAGGTAATCCATTGCGTCATATATTGTATTTCGGCTGCTGAACGTACGACAAAGGCCAAGTTGTCAGCGAAGGCACGGCAACGGAACATGTGCTCCCGGAGTGGAATATCCATCAAGCGTCACCGTAATCCGTAGATGACTGGTTCCACCACAATGGCATAAAGCACGGTCGACAGCGGGCAATCCTCCCGTACTGGGCGTTCGATCCATATAGATTTGTAAGTCTTCCGTTGACGAGAAGCTTAGATGTCGCCCCTCGAAGGAGACACATGGTCACTTGCTTGAAATATAGGGGAATTTCCATCCGGTCCATCGCTGCGTTGAGAAAAGGATGATTGACGCGGTCAAAAACTTGCTTCGAATTGATGGGGATTAAAACGCCAGGCAAACGAAACTGTGTTGCAACGACGATCATGTCTCGATGTTCACTGAGGGCAGTCTGGGTGTTATTATCGCCACCTAAGGATGTTTGTTCATGGGATACAAATTGTTGTAACGTAAGTTTGAGTAGTATAGCTAGAAGTCGCATGAAAATCTTGGAAACGGAATTTAATAACGTGATCGGATGATAACGATCAAGCTGTGATCCTCGTGCAGGTTTCAGGATTGGTATAAGTAAGCCTTACATGAACGTTGGTGGCGGTAGTGCCGCACTGGTCAACTGTTACCACAACATGTCCCTCCATCGTGGGAACGTCAGATCTTGGAAGGTTCTGTAAAACTCTAGCGGCGAACCACTCGTGCCGGGAGATCTTTGGCCACAGCTGGAAGCACATCAGTGGTCACTTCTGCAGCAAGGAGTGTTACTGCTGCAGCGTCTAGTGTATGATGAATCTCCTGGGGAACCACGGCAATAGGCTATGCACTGGCTGGTACTTGATAGTGCGTTGTGAAGGCATTGGCGATGGGAGCTAGTGACGTCAACTATCGTCCCTCATGTAGGTCTAAAGTTGACATTAAGGCCTGTCGACATCGTCGAACATTTATAACGATATGATGAATAGAAGGATCTTCACCGCTAATCTTGTCTTGGCTGCGTGCTCATATAATGACTTCTTCCAAACGGCACCTGGTCAAGGCTAAAATTTTTGCTTTCTTGCGTTGAGCTTCTTTTTCATGGCCCATGGATGTGGGGGGTTGGTCCATGAGGTCGCGTAGAGCGCTGTAGTAGAAATCTGTTGTGTGGTCGTTTCACCTGGCTTTGGCTGTACCATACTGTGTCAAGGTAAGGCGGATGGCCGGTTTGATGCACGGTATCAACAACTGTAGTGTGGTTTCGTAACGCATGATGCCTTTGACACAAGCATGTCATGTGTCTGTGACCTGTTGTTGACATTTGGAGTCTTGCTATAGGATGGCGTTGAGTGCCCAAGATCCTGCACTGCGCCATATAGATTATCTACGAAGGTTGATGGTGCAGTTCTAGATGTCATGATCCAAAAAGGCGGACAGTCAGCGTTCCGCATCGAGAAGATCGGATGTCAGAGCGTCAGCAGTATATATTCTGTTGAGTTGGCTGGCGAAGTGGCTCGTGGTGTGAGTATGCCCCGGGTGGTCACCGTGTGCTGCTCGACGAGACGAAGGTGGCGGACGAGGAAGCGAAGTTTGAGGCATGTGGTGAAATCTGGACATTGGTCTGTACGCTTGAGAAAGTTGAAACCTCCGCCTGCGAAGATATGATCGTATCTGCCGAGAAATAAAGCCGTGGTATCTTCTACGTAGAACTGAGACTGATCCTTGCGTTTATCTGTACCTGATGCGGCGTTGAGATTTATGATTCTGGTTCCCTCAGCTGTCAGGGCCATTCCTCACGTCACTAGTAGATATGCGACAACGGAAACTGAAATCCCTTTTCAGAGGAGGATGGCCGCAGATGTGTGTTCCATATCCATCGGGGCGAAGTACGTCTCATATCCATTAGAAAAAAATGGTTCAAATGGCTCTGAGCACTATGGGACTCAACTGCTGAGGTCATAAGTCCCCTAGAACTTAGAACTACTTAAACCTAACTAACCTAAGGACATCACACACATCCATGACCGAGGCAGGGTTCGAACCTGCGACCGTAGCAGTCGCGCGGCTCCGGACTGAGCGCCTAGAACCGCTAGACCACCGCGGCCGGCTCATATCCATTAGACTCAGACCTAGTTGCTGTCCTCAGTTCTTGTAGCAGGGTGATGTCGATTTCCGCTGCTCTTAGCGTGTGGTGGAGTAGTTGAAGTTTAACGTGGAAGGCGATGCTTTTTGTGTTGATAGCAGCTATTTGGTACACCTGGTGGAGGACCCATGTTGTCCATATGCTCATAGCTGCTGAAGGCTGTCATGGAGGACTGTGGAAGATCATAGCTGTTGCAGGAGTCATCGTGGGAATATCCCCCATTTTGGTGTTGGTCTAACGGAGAAACAGCCCTCATTTCCGCGTCGGGTGGAGATTGCAAATCCCTGTCATCTGCCCGTGATGACGGTCCGTCATGTTCATCTTTGGTGAGAGGTGGCGGCGCTGGCCGAGTCCGCTCAGTCGCTTCGGCGATGATGGTCTTGGTAACGGGAAAAGATTTATCGTGAATGCCATAAAATTTAGGCGCCGCGTCTTCACCCCACGAAGGTGCCTAAGAGGCCGATTATGATATCTTGTGGTGTTTCTTGTGGCGTTTGGGCGACTTTTGCTTCTGGCGATGTGTATCGGAGTCTGAGGAGGGAAGAGATTCGCGTAGATCCAGTACATAAGCAGCAGCTGGTATAATGCAGTTGGGCCGTGGCTGGCTCGCGTTGATGCCGTTTGTTCTTTGGCATTTTGTCACAATCGAGTGGTGTCTTATCTCTCCCTGAGTTACTACCATAACGAGTTGCTGACTTGGCTCCGTCAGTGGCAGCAGCAGCGCTTATCGATACTAGTACTGCTGTACCATCTTTGGTGTGACCGCTCTATTTCGGTGGTGTGTGTGTGTGTGTGTGTGTGTGTGTGTGTGTGTGTGTGTGGCAGTCAGTCGGTTGGGACAGAGCAGCGAGGAAGTCTCCGTGGCACAAGGTCAGGCCTGGAGCACTGGCGGCGTGCACGCGCGGTCGGATTGTCAGGCGCTAGCTGCGAGAGCTACAGAGTTCGTTGTCCACCGAACCTGGACACTGAAGTCGAATGATTAGTTAATCTGTTATGAAACCTCAGCTGTTGTGACATCTCTTCGTTCATTGCCGGTTGTTGCTTCCTGGGCCGTTCCGGCTAGCAGCAACGTATTGCGTGTTGGATTGGGCGAAATTTTGCAGCCGTCTTCCTGTATGGTATTTAACTATTAAATTGGTTGTTACTTATCAGTGAAGTGCACCAGCGGTATTTTCTGCTTTGTGGCCGTTAACGCACCAGTTACCAGCCCTGGTTGTTAGCGTAGTTTTTTGTCAGTGTGTCTTTCCTCGCCATGTTGATGCTGTCTGGCGTGGCGTGTAGTTCGACAGCCTTTTAGCTGTTTGTTCATGTTTTTTTCTTAGGAGTGGTTGTTGTGCCTTTGCTGCATTTAGACGCCAATTTTGAAGACGTAGTGCTGCTGGTATCTTCGTCCTCGGCTGGTATTTTCCGTTGTCATGGCGTTGGTTGGGCGGAAAGGAATTGATGGTTGCTGGTCGGTCCTTGAGCCGTCCCTGGGTCGGGTTGCCATCCGATTATTTAACCCTACTCTTGGCTGCCTGTCTCACCTCACCTTACGTTACAGATACCTCCTCAGGCCGACCCTTGGAACACTTCTGAGCACCACTGTTCTGTTGGTTTTAGACTGTGAGTTCCTTCTTAGTCTGATGTACTGTGTGAGACCTTCAGCCATCTATTAATTTAGTTTGTTTTAATTTTAAAATTAGGCATTCAGGTGACTTAAATTAAAATTTGAAGACTGATTTGTTTTAAAACTAAATTTTGAAAGTTTGTTCTATCTGAAATTCTTGTTATCCAGTCCTTAAGCTCTGAGTTGTTCAGTGCACAGTGTGGGGCCTTCAGCCGAGATTTTAAATGAAATAATTTTAAGATAAGGCTTTCAGCCGACATAAATTAAAATTATGAAAATTTATTTGTTTAAAACGAATTTTTCTTAAAAAATTTGCTGTAGCTGAAATTCTTGTTATCCAGGCCCTAAGCCCTGAGTTGTTCAATGTCTTGTGTGTGTCCTTCAGCCGAGCATTCACGTGAAATATTTTTTTAAAGTAAGGCCTTCAGCCGCGTGTATTCTTTAAAGCAATTTTTATAACTTGTGTTCAGACCTTCAGCCGTTATTGTTTTTGGTGTGGTTTTGGGCCTTCAGCCCAGGAGGTATCGCAAGTTTTCTTAACTAGACCTTCAGCCTTATTGTTTTAATTTGATCCTTTTAAGGCAATGTGTGATTAAGTGGTACTTAGGAAAATAGAAGTTTGTGTGTTTTGTACAACTAACAGTAACTGATTATGGCCCCACTCCACAACCATTACCTGATCCGCTCTATCCTGCGAGAACAGATTTCAGCGGTCTTCAGTCTCCATAAGACTCTCGCCGGTATCCTTGTGAACTTTGAGCGTGGGTGTGTATGGTTAGAAGCCATGTTCGAGGGCGGCGCTGTGGGTGGCAAGGTCCTGTGACGCCTTCGGTTGTATCGGTCCTGTGAGAGCGGCCTGAACTGTGTCTTGTGACGATTTGACGTGCAGTGCCGCCGCATAGGTGATCTGAAATTCGGCTGTGGTTCAGTCGGTGATCATGTCGTTGCGTCGTAGTTGTGTGGAGCAGCGTTGTTGGTATTCATTATGGATGTGGCCTTCTTTGCTACAACCGGAATGTGTTCGAGGTTGTCTATTGTAAATCACCACTGCTCGGCTCCCGCCTACAAAAATGTGTGATAGGACGTGCCACTTGAGGTCTATTCCGACTTGTCTCACACCATTAATCACCGGATATATCGTAAATTTTGCCCGCGTTTCGGCTACGTGACTGTTCACTTTTCCATACGGGCTTAGCGCCGCCATGATTTCGTCTTCTTGTTCGAAAACACGGATCGTTCGAAGGCCCAATCCTGCATGGTCCACATCCACAGGCCCGATGCTGTCGTCAGAGTGTCGAAATCTGAGTCAGTGTCGCGTCATCTTAACATAATCGACACTGCTGACAATCGATGGGTGAATGCCGATGAGATCGTCACGGGCGTCTTGACATCATTATGCAGTAAGTGCTCGACGGCCATTGCTGTACGTTCTGCATATTTATTCCAAAAGGTGAACTTAAGAGTGTTCTTCCGGTAAGGGTTGGGCATGGTAGTTTGTTCGAGGTCCGCACTGCGGAACCGCCAAAGGTAGACTGGTCGCCTCGGCCATCCGAGCATGCCTCCAAGACCGACCAAGACTTCCATATGTCTTACTGTCTACGTCCCATACTGCTCTCATGTAAATCGAATAATTACCGTGCAAGGAGCGATACTGTTTTGCTTGTCAGATTGCCTTGCTTTGGAATGAAATACAGCAGAGAAATAACTACATTTACAGTGTCTGTATAGTTCGATGCAACATTCCTTCGACATACATGCATGTAAAGTTTCACCACTACACGGAACACAAACACGAAACAACAACACCAAACAGTCCAGGGACTGTACAGATGTAGAAATACGGTGCGCTGTAAGATAAAGAGCAGTGCTGGTTTACATTTCGAATCGAAGATACGGAGTACGTAACATGAAGCGCGTTTCAAAGACCTTACATCAAACTTCGATGGGTGAACAACTTTTTTGTGGGGACAAAATCTTTGCTGATGCTTTCTGGCAGTGCTAGGTGACCACTGGTATTCGCCGTCAATGGAATGATGAGAATTCTCCGAAAGAGCGGCATCTACACTAACCAGCCAAGACATTATGATCACTGGCCATTGTGACGTAGGATGTGGGATGCTGCCTGCTGGCGTTGCAACCACATGACGCGGTAACAAAATTATGTAAGCGGAGCAGACACGGACGGGGGATTACCCTAGCAAAGAAATGGGCTGCAAATGGGGAAATCCACTCACATAAGCGACTTTGCCAAAGGGCAGATTACTATTATGCAGAGCCTGTGAACGAGTATCTCGAAAATTGCGAAGCTGATCGAATGTTCACATGCTACCGTCGTGAGCACATACGGAAAGAGGTAGGAGGACACTGAAACTACCACTGGTTGCACGTCCACGTCTCTTCACAGAATGTGGGATTCAGAGGCTTGTCTGCTCTGTCAAGTAGGATACGTGGTGATCTGTGGCATCTTTGCCAAAAGAGCCACTGCACGTACAAGTGTTTTGGAGCACACCGTTCATCGTTGTTGTACATGGAAAAAAAATGGCTATGAGCACTATGGGACTTAACATCAATGGTCATCAGTCCCCTAGAACTTAGAACTACTTAAACCTAACTAACCTAAGGACAGCACACAACACCCAGCCATCACGAGGCAGAGAAAATCCCTGACCCCGCCGGGAATCGAACCCGGGAACCCGGGCGTGGGAAGCGAGAACGCTACCGCACGACCACGAGATGCGGCCTTGTACATGGAGATCCGCAGCAGACCACCATTACGTGTTCACATGTTGACCCACCGACATCGTCAGTTACTATTGTAGTGGGCACGGGATCACCAGGGTTCGACTGTCCATCACTGGAAATGTATCGGTTTTTTCGGTACACATTTTTACTATACTAGGTCGATGGTCGTCTCCCCAAACGCTGTCATCGAAGTGAATGGGGGCTCGAAATCTGCAGCGCGCCACGCACGCAGGCTGGTAGAAGCAGTGTTATGCAACAGGAGACGTTCTACTGTGCTTGCATGGACCTGTGGTAGTAATCGAAGACTCGCTGACAGCTGCGAACTAGCTGCATCCCTTCCTGCTTGAGGTCTTCCCCGGTGACGATGTTATCTTTCAAAAAATGGTTCAAATGGCTCTGAGCACTATGGGACTTAACTTCTGAGGTCATCAGTCCCCTAGAACTTAGAACTACTTAAACCTAACTAACCCAAGGACATGACACACATCCATGCCCGAGGCAGGATTCGAACCTGCGACCGTAGCGGTCGCGCGGTTCCAGACTGTAGCGCCTAGGACCGCTCGGCCACTCCGGCCGGCGATGTTATCTTTCATCGGAATAATTGTCCGTTCTTGGAGCCAGAAACGTGCTACAATGGTTTGAGGAGCATTGTAGTGAACTCACGTAGATGTCACGGCGACCATATTCGCCTGATGTAAGTCCTGTGGAATCCATCTGGATCCCTATCTGGCGCCATCACCGCGTGCGCATATCAGCGGCCCGTTGTTTACGCGAATTACATGACCTGTGCGTATACACGTAATGCCACATCCCTGATAAGCAGAATCAGTGAGATATTTCATTTATTTCGTTATCCCATGAACAATCATCCTTAGGTGGCGATAATAACATCCATACTGCCCTCAGTGAATATCGAGACTTGATCGTCGTTGCGCTGGCCGCTGTGGCCGAGTGGTTCTAGATGCTTCAGTCCGGAACCGCGCTGTTGCTACGGTCGCAGGTTCGAATCCTGGTTCGGGCATGGTTGTGTTTGATGTCCTTAGGTTAGTTAGGTTTAAGTAGTTCTATTCTAGGGGACTGATGACCTGAGATGTCAAGTCCCATAGTGCTTAGAGCCATTTGAACCATTTTGATGGACCAACAAGCTTTTAAGCAGGTAGTTGGCTCTGAGCACTGTGGGACTTAATATTAAGCATGTAGTCATAATGTTTTGGCTCACCAATGTACTAATCAGGAGAGCCCCATATTACTTACCTTACTAAACTGATAATGATTTTCAACAAGAAAGCCTTTAGAATGAGTGTCTCTAAGAGAAGAAAGATATTTCAGAAGCGACTCAGGAACTTCAATTTTGCTTGGCGTACGCCTTCTATACACACGTCGCGTAGTACATATGGCCTGTTCCTTTACAAGGGCATATCCAATAATGAAAGACGCCTCGCGTCGCCAGGGAACGTCAGCTTACATTTTGTCTCCAACAGAAGCTGTTCCTCATGACCTGATCCGTCGCCGTTAGACGATTGCGGCAAAGACTTTCAAACACATTTTATACATGTAAGCGTATAAATCTGCACAATCTTTTCGCATAAAATGTCATTATTGAAAAAGACAAAATCTTGTTAAATTATATTTCAGCATATTTATTTGTTAGTTTATCGGTTTGGTTAATTGTGAGTTCAAAAAATGGTTCAAATGACTCTAAGCACTATGGGACTTAACATCTAAGGTCATCAGTCCCCTAGACTTAGAACTAATTAAATCTAACTAACCTAAGGACGTCACAAACATCCATGCCCGAGGCAGGATTCGAATCTGCGACCACAGCAGCAGCGCGGTTCCGGACTGGTGCCTAGAACCGCTCGGCCACAGCGGCCGGCAATTGTGAGTTGTTACACGATTTAGACCCTAGGGAATCGAGCTCCTCCTCCAGACCCCGAAGACCCAAGATACTAAAGAACAGATTATAGTAAAAGATGGATATGCCCTTGGATGAACAGGGCACAGATACCGCGCAACGTGCATATGGAATGTGTGTTGCCTTATGATGCAGTTACGTATACAAGTGAAAGGGCGTAGGCCCAGCAAAATTAAGTTTCCTGAATCGCTTCTGAAATATCTTTATGCTCTTAGAGATACTCGTTCTCACGGTTTCCTTGTTAAAAATTATTAGTAGTTTACTAAGGTAGGCAGGTATTCTGATTGAGAAGGTTCAAAAAACTGTCTCATCTTTGCCACTGAATATGTTCTGCCCATGTTTCCTGTTGTGCATAAAAATATTGAGTTCTTCATACTGGTTCTATCTGTGGCGTTAGTTTTGTTTATGAAGTACATCAGGTTATTATCTATATTGTCTAAAACACCTCCCATGTAGTTAATGTGAGTAGCTATGGCAAATTTATCGGTGGTGTAGTACCTAATGCGTTTATGTACTCCCTAAATATAGATCGGGAGCTTTGTCTGGTCTGACTACATATTAAAATGGGCACTCAGTGCAGTTTATCGTGTAAATGCCCAATTTGGAAAATTTTGCTCTGTTGGTTTTTATCTTGTGTGACAGCCTGTTACCTGGTTTACTGTCGGCAGAAAAATCAACTTTTACGTTATTTGGTCTCAATACATTAGCAATTTTCTGTGAAATGGCGCCAAAGTAGGAAATGCATACTGTCCAGGTGTGTGATTGTTCTTATTTTTGTTTCTAGACTGAAGAGCCAAGCAAACTGGTGTTCCTGCCTAACATCGTGTAGGACCCCCACGAGCACGGAGAAGTGCCGCAACACACATGGCGTGGACTCGACTAATGTCTGAAGAAGTACTGGAGGGAACTGGCACCAAGGCTGTGCATACATTCATAAGAGTACGAGGGGGCAGAGATCTCATCTGAATAGCGTCTTGCAAGGCACCCCAGATATGCTCAGTAATGTCCATGTCGGGGAGTTTGGTGGCCAGCGCAAGTGTCTAAACTCAGAAGAGTGTTCATTGAGCCACTCTGAAGCAATTCTGGACGTGTGGGGTGTCGCATTGTCCTGCTGGAATCGCCCAATCCGTCGGAACGCACACTGGACATGAATGGGTGCAGGTGATCAGACATGTCACCTGTCAGAGTCGTATCTAGACGCATCATGAGTTCCATATCACTGCAACTGCACACGCCCCACACCATTACAGAGCCTCCACCAGCTTGAATAGTCCCCTGCTGACATGTAGGGTCCTTGTATTCATGAGGGTGTCTCTATACCCGTACACGTCCATCCGCTCGATACAATTTGAAACGAGACTCATCCGACCAGGCAACATATTTCCAGTCAGCAACATGCCTAGGTCGGTGTTGACATACCCAGGCGAGACATAAAGCTTTGTGTCGTGCAGTCATCAGGGTACACGAATGGGCCTTCAGCTCTGATAGTCCATATCGATGATGTTTCGTTTAATGCTTCGCACGCTGACATTTTTGATGGCCGTGCATTGAAATATGCAGCAATTTGCGGAAGACTTGCATTTCTGTCACGTTGAACGATTATCCTCAGTCGTCGTTGGTCCCATACTTGCAGGATCTTTTGTGGTGGCAGCAATGTCGTAGATTATATGTTTTTTCGGATTCCTGATATTCACGGTAGACTAGTGAAATGGCCGTACGGGAAAATCCCGATTTCATCGCTACGTAAGGCCACGTTCAAACTCACTTAAATCTTCATAATCTGCCATTGTAACAGGAATAACCGATCTAACAACTGCGCCAGACACTTGTTGTCTTACACAGGCGTTGCCGACCGCAACGCCGTATTCTGCCTGTTTACATGTCTCTGTATTTGAATACGCAAGCCTACATCAGTTTCCTTGGCACTTCAGTGTACCTATTCCTTTTCTAATTGTCTTGGACATCATATTTATAAATGCAGTTTTAAAACCATTAGCACCTATTATTTGTTCAGTTATTCCAATTTCATTTTGAAGCATTTCACTCCTCAGTGGAATACCGTGTCCTCTGTGTACAATGATCTGCTGCTCATTTGTGTGCGTGAGGGTGACATGAAGTTACATGGATGTTTGTGTCTTTCGCAGTAGGTTTGCTGTAGACGTTATTAATATGTTCGTTGTTTTTTTCAGCGATGGTAAAGTCAAGAAAGTTTATTCAATGCTGACACTCACATTCATTGTTGTGGACTGTTAGGCCAGGCGCAAATTGAGACGAGTATAGCGCGTGTGGCGCGACGCAGCGCAGCGCGCGTTTTTGTAACATCACAGGTTCAAATGGGACCGCGCAAATCGCGACGCGACGCGACTGGGACGCGACACGCGCCTGCGCCAGGTCGTGCGGCGTTGTGGTTGAGGCACAGTTTCTCGCGCCGCGCGTCGCGCTTGCCTCGCTAGCACCGTGGGAAATTTGAGGCGGGGAGCGGAAAAGTAGCCCGGCCATATGTTCACATCGGAACAGCGCATATCAGCAGTGGTAGTATTGCCAATACGATAAATTTTGCCTTACTGTGTACTGAATTTTATTGCCTTTGGGTAGTGTTTCGTTTTTCGCCATTTAAACGCTCCAGCTTTCTTCGTTAGCACGTTATACTTTTCTGTTATTTATATCTGCATAGTTTTGTTTTGTTTTTCTTCTGTCAAGAAAAATGTATACTTCAGTAACTGACGAGCCATTGGCCGCTGGAATTGCACCATATGCCTCCGCGATGTTTTCAGATCGCAAGAAGGGACAGAGGGTAGTGAATAAGGAAGCAAGGAATATTATAAAATCATGTGATTAAGAATCAAGGCAGGAAAGTAAGGCAAGGTTATATTCTCGCTGCCTAGTAAGCTGGCGTATCTGTACGATCTGTTACAAAAATTTAGAAAGGGATAATCTCCACACGTGTGATCCCTTTCTGCTTGTGGTAAAAAGCGTCCAAGATCTGAAGTATAGAAGTTTCACTGTGATTACTCTGATATGGATGTAATAAGACACACTGTACTACGTGCATGTGAATGACATATTTCCACTGCAAACTAGAAACAGTCGAAAAGCAGTCACAAATAACAATGTTTTAATTGGTTCGCCGTGATGAGAAAAAGCATTTCAATTGTTGCATAGACATTATCAGCATGAATAAACTAATTACACAAATAAAGAAAATGGTCGGTATTATTACGAAAGTAGGAATATCCTAAAAGAATGTTATGATTAGATATATTTAATTTGTTGAAATGTGCTGCTGACAAAGGCAGATCTACTTTCATGACAATGTCTAAAGTCTAAACACAAGGCACACATGGCTAGCTTGTGCATTCCTGTCGCGCGCAATATCCTTCGCTGCTGACAATACACGGACCATTGTGTTGTGCGTCAGATCAATTGTTTATTTTTCTCAATAACAAATATTTTATTCGCGATCACGCATTGTCAGTTTGGCAAGTCCTAGGTGAGTAAACAGTATCTGGTATGTGCCTATCATTCCGCCTGAAGGAACGCTCGTCATTATTTTAACACTGCTCAGATCAAGAGAAGGAATAAAATCCTTTGGTAAGTTTCCATTCCAGTCGCTCAGTGTTGAAAATACGATGGGTTACGGGGATTCCACCAAAATTCCAACAGAATACCAATCTGTTTTTGTGTAAGTTGTTAACCTTTTCTCATTCGAAGAAGCATTACCATTTATGAGTAAAGGCCACATTTCTCTTGGTGACTGGTTTAATTGTACTTCCTTTGTCACAATGTAATTTGCCAAACTCATCTCACAGCAGCTATTGAGACACAATTCCGAAACGGAATGCCTCATTAAACAAGTAATTGGCAATGACAGACCTCAATAGCTCACGAAAAACCTCATAGTATCGATTTGCAGTAACATAAAAAAAGAAATTTCATGTTTATTTTCATACTAGGAAGCTCTTGTTTCGCTAGCTGTCGATAACTTAAAAAATTAGTCACTGGAGTGAAATAAATAAAAAAAGAAGTATAAGTAGTGATATATCGCCATAGATAAGAATGTTCCGTGTGTTTAATAATTGGCAAAACACTCTCCTCCTTGTGTGCTATCATTCACCAAACTTTCGTTTCGATGTCTCGAGCGGTTTAGGAGATACGAGAGATGTCGCGAGTATTTCATTCTCGCGGGCGTGAGATCGGAAGTGAGCACGCTACATGGGATCCATTTTCTCGATATCGGAGGCAGATAGAGATCTCCTCCCAAGTCTAAACAAAAATTGAGCATGTTAGCTAAATTTCATACGCAGCAACATATGGTGTAATACGTACCAAACGCAAAATCATACGACCCCTAATTTTCGTTGCAAACTGTTTGAGTTTTGCGTAGTGTCTTACTAAAATGTGTACATGAAAATAAGAATGATCATTAGCGAGGTGATGGGCATCTCGTCACGAAGCTGACATATAACGCTACAAATAAGGCAAAAATCATATATTTTCAGATAATAGTTTCTGTAAAATCGTTTGAGAAAGATAAGAGGTTGCGCGCGCTTCGGTTCAGTCAGCGCAGAGCGTCGCCAGTCGGCGGGTGCGAAGTGTGGTGTACGCGTCGCAGTATGCGCTGGACCCGCGCGACCCGTGCGGCACGTGCGTGTCGCGCTGTAGTCTAGTGTCACGTCACACGTGCTATACGCTTCTCAATTTGCGCCTAGCCTTAAGGCAGCCAGTCCACAGTGAAGTAGCCGAAAGGGCACGCGTCAACTCACGCCGTCAGGCGTTAAGTCTGGAACAGGATACGTGATGAATGTGATAAAGAAAAGAACGTAGCTACTAGAACACTTCACTTTTATATTGTCCTTTGGTATACAACATTCTTGATGATACAAGTGAGACTCTATCTTGAGGTACATGCAACGTTACAAATGGTTAATGGCGCCTTGCTAGGTCGTAGCCATTAACTTAGCTGAAGGCTATTCTATCTGCTCGGCAAATGAGCGAAAGGCTTCGTCAGTGTAGTCGCTAGCAAAGTCGTCGTACAACTGGGGCGAGTGCTAGTACGTCTCTCTAGACCTGCCATGTGGTGGCGCTCGGTCTGCGATCACACAGTGGCGACACGCGGGTCCGACATGTACTAATGGACCGCGGCCGATTTAAGCTACCACCTAGCAAGTGTGGTGTCTGGCGGTGACACCACATTCATATGTGAGATGAATGTTCTTGTGCATATTGTTGAATGCTTTAATTAGTGCATGCACTTCTTTCTTGTTTTCCCACCTTTATCATTAATAACAAGTCATCCACATATATTTTCTAGAACTTAATATCTTGTAAACATACGATGTTATTGTTAATTAATTTTTGTTCGCGTAGTTTAGAAGGAAGTCAGTCATGGTCCAAGATATGCTGAAGCCAGTGCTAGGTCATTTGGCAGTGATACATTTTCAGCTGCCGACACAAATAACTCACAACATGTTAAAACTATTAGTTGATTTTATTAAATTGAAAAAAATTGAAACAAATGAACAACGAAAAAAGAAAACTAAAGTGCTTTTAAATCTTTGAAATTACTTCGTCTAAGTCACAGACATAATCACTTATTACAACCTCAACATCCCTCCTCAGGTCAATGGTTTTACATTTAACATCAACAAAACTTAAGATAAACCCAACAAACTTCTCAGAGCGCTGAATCTAGAGATGTGCAAGCATTTGGTAAAGATATCTGCAACCTGGTCCTCCAAACGTACAGCCGCGCGGTCTGTGGTGTTTCGTCACGGTCCGTGTGGCTCCCAACGTCTGAGTTGCGAGTGCTCCCTTTTGCATGGATGTGTGTGTCGTCCTTAGCATAAGTCAGTTCAAGTTAAATTAAGCAGTGAGTAAGCTTAAGGACCGATGACCTCAGCAGTTTGGTCCCATAAGGCCTTATCACAGATTTCCAATTTCCAAACGTACATGCTCGACGGCGATGATTTTGCAGTGGTGAAGTTGACGCACAAAATTACGTTGAACGTTGATGTGCCTCGATCGACGATGTTCCCATTTCTTCACTAGCTGTATACTGGACTAATTACCCTTGAATATACGAATTTATGACTGGAGTTGAATTCGAATATCATCCATCAAGTGTTTCTGTAGTAGCTGTTGCCAGAGCTACATATTCCGCCTTTCTACAGGACAAAGCAACACTGGTCTGTTTCTTCGTTTTCCAACAGACGGTGTTTCCAAAAAATTGGTAACAGATAACCAGATGCTGTTCCAGTTTGCATCAGCATAGTCCAGAAAAACTTTCAAATTCCCTTTTCGATAACGTTGTTTCATGTCGATTGTTCCTTAGATATATCTCAAAGCTAGGAAGTTGACCACAGCACCCAAATCAGGTCTTGTTGCTCTCATTGCGTGCATCAAATATCCAATCAACTCTCTGCATGGCTTATTGATCTTTTTTCCTTCCTTGTTTTCCAGTTTAACTTCCATAGGTGTCTTGAACAGGTTACAATCTTGCACGTTGAATCGTTGCAGCAGACTCTTCAAATATGACGTTTGGCTCAGATACATTTCTTCTTTTGTCCTTGAAATCTCGATTCCCAAGCATGACTGTGGTTATCCCTGGTCCTTTACTTTAAACTTCTCTTTAACTTGAACTTCACTTTGCTCATATCCTCTCTGTTATATCCTACCATTAGAATGATACCAATATAGAGTACTATTCCAATGACAAGTACCTCTAAAATTCTGTAATAAAGACATAGGGGCAAGAAATGTATGAATAGAATGATTTAGGGCTTGTGGTGCTTTCTTAAGCCGTATAAAGACCTCTTAACCTGTAAACCAAACCAGTTGTGTCTTTTAGTTCTTCAAGAATACCCACTCCTTCAGGAATAACTCTATATTTGCTACTTGAGTAAGCCATGAAAACACCCTTGGAGACATTAAGATGTTTCAGAACTAGTCCTTATTGCAATTACTAGCATTATTCTAAGAATTGAAAGTCGAGCCACTGGAGCAGATGTTTTCTCGTAATCAAATCCTTTACCCCCAATTTAACTTTGTGTCATGATATTTCCATTATTGTCCCTCTTCAATTTGGACACTCACTTACTGCCTAGGCCCTTCCTTCCACGGGTAATTTAACAAAGATCTAAGTCTTGTTTTCCGTTATAGAGTCAGTTTCATCCAGTATAGTTCTATATCAGTTTTCCTTATCTTCACTAGTTTCAGTTTCCTTGTAGTTTTTCGGTACGTCGTCATTAAGTGATTCAGCATTCAGTGCAGGAACAGCTTAGTCATCCAGGTATTTGGGAGGTTTCCTCATCCTGGTAGAAACGCTTCTTTTTCAGTTTCCTCTTCGCCACTGGTCAGTTCTAGTATGGGAATTCTTTTATGACACCTATCATTTGATTTAACATTTTCTTCGGTGAATTCTCCTTCATTGCCGTCTTTGTGTTTCTTCTTTGATGATTCCCGTACAGGTTCCAGAATCGAGTTCTCAAAGTCAAATCTTCCTTCGTAGAAAACAATGGGCCTTCTTGTGAGTATTTTACCTTTCTCTGGACACCAAATTCTGTAGCCATTAGGACAGTAGCCAGTGAAGTAGCACTACAAGGACTCGCTCTCCCTGTTCTCAATTCCGTTGGTACCAATAGAGAAGAAATAAAGAAATGCACCCAGATATTCTCAGATTATTCAAGTTAGGTTTCTCGTTGTACCACAAAGCTGCACGAACCTTTCCTGCCAAAGCTGCAGGTGGACTTGTATTAAATACGTATATGGCAGTACGAACAGCTTCTAACCAGAACGTCTTACTTAATTTACAATGAAGTATCAAACAGCGAGCTATCACTCCGAGCCACCACTTTGCTGAGGAGTATATCTGATTGTATACTCAAATTGTATTCCTCGTTCTTCAAAAAACTACTTCAACTCTTTCGACATGAATTCAGATCCCTGTCGCAGCGCAATCTGCTGGCCTTCAATCTGAAATGAGCTGTTGCCATGGCCTGAAACATCTTCAGGCAGCCAGATACCTCCGTCTTCGTGCGTAGGCCACTGTGAAACACATAAAATCGTCGACGAACGTGAGCAGATACTTCTTTCCGTTGAACGGTACCGGTGAGACTGGCCCACAGGTCACTGTGAATCACCTTAAGATGAAGGTGGCACGTTTCGTAGTGTGACTGTATGACAGCTGTGATTGTTTTCCTCCGATACAGTCTGAGCATCGTTCCATGGGGTTGTTAAACTGCCCAGTTCCTTATCATCAACTTGTGATTGGACGAGTTGAATGCTGTCATAACTCAAATTGCCTAATCTGTTGTGCCACTGTTTCACGTTAGTGTCAGTTGAAAAAGCTGGCAAGGCTTTACAATGTAAAAAATTAAACAAGTGTGATACTAAAACCATTCACTACCAGTTATCTGACAATAAATTATAATTAAGATCAGGCACAAATAAAATATCTGTAATCGTTATCTTAAGTTCCTTTCCTTTAATTTCTCTTTTAACTTTAGCCTTGAGAAAAATGGCTGGCTTAGCTTCTTTAACTTTAACTGGATATTCCAGTCTTTTCAAATCAGTGAGACGTATCTCACTGTTAGTAAAGTGTTCCGTTGCTCCAGAATGCAAGAATCAATTTATGTTGTTCGCTGACTGATCTTCACTTGATGCAGCAAAGCAAAAACCATCTTCCTGTTTGACGTTAGCCAGGATCAGTGAGTTACTGGTTCCTGAGTTCTGGTTTGCTAACTTACCTCTGCAGTTAGCCATTTTATGGCCAGGCTTTCCTCAACGATGACACGTAGAGCTGTATGAGTTACTTGTTGATTTATTGTTTTACTGGCGTGTTTTCCTTATGTCGTTGAGTCTGCAAGGATATACGAGGCGGTGTATCATCATTTTTGCTATTCCCGACGACTGTTTTCTGTTTCGATTCTTCATTCTGCAACCTGTTTTTCACGTAGCTCAACGTCAAGTCTTTCATTGAGAGCGTTTCGATTGCAGTGACCACGACACTTGTTATTCCGCAGGCTTCGTTAAAAGTAGGTGGCACACGAGTTGATTACTTCGACAGAAGCTCCTGTCGAGCGTAAATCTGGAATTAATTTATCGAACTTTAGAGGGCGATTAATTAGCTTATTATTAGTTGCATTAAATTTCTTAGTTAACAATTGTTCTCTCAGCACAAGTCTACTAGCAATTCCTTTTCTCCCGAACACATTGCACAGATATATCCGTAAATAAAAGATGTTACCTATTTTCCGGATATTCCAAGTGACTGTCGGCAATATATTGACTAAGATGAGACTTATATTTCCTATCTTGCTTAGCCAATTGAGCCAATCGTGTTTCCTTTGCGACACGCTGCGTGCTCCCCTCTCCTCCACAAATTCCATCTTTGTGAGATAATGCGCTTGCACAAATAGTAAAAGTTCCAGTTCCTTGAGAATTCACATTCTGAATTTTCAGTTGTTGAAATTTGTTCCATCGAATAAAGGAATACGATATTTTTCCAGTTAACTTGCCCTCCCGAAAGACTTTTAAGTGAGAGTCCACTCGTGGCCAGGTATTTTATTACAAATTCTGTTTTAAAACCAACTTAGGCCTATAATCTGATAAATTTTCAGTTTCTTACACTTAAATAACTCAACAAATTTTAAAACTATTGGTTCATTTTATTAAACTGAAAAAAACTTAGAAACGAAGAATGGCAACAAGCGTGCTTTTAAATCTTTGAAATTACTTATCGCAAGTCACAGTTATAATCATTAAATTGGAGTGTCAACAGGCACTTGGTACAGTTTATCACTGAAGACGTAAAATAGTTGCAATTTAGTACCGTTTCGGATAAGTCAATGAATTCAGTAATTTCATCCATTGAGGGCATTTTTTGTTTTATAAAACTGTGTTGAATAACTTCCACTGCTTCATCTATGGGGTTAGATACTCGTGTGCTACAGTAAACTTCTGGCGCATTGTTCTCCAATCTGTCTCTGTTACTAATGGACTTTCATGAAACATAAGTTATCTTCTGTACACGTGGGTGCAAGAACTGATTTCTCAAATGGCCAAACGTGTTAAATTTTCCCGATAATATATCTTGAGTTTTTCCGTTAATAGTTCAATTCATACAGTTACATGGAGGAAACAAGGATCGGCGTTCTTCAAGTGCGATACTTGCATGTGCATCTGTCTTGAATAATTTACAGGATCTTATAACAGACGTCCTGTGTTCACTCTCCTATATATAAGTTATAACCTGGTTTGTAATTGATATATCCATGTTGTGCTGCTGTAAAACTTAGCTACAGTTAGGAGATAAACACCTCCAGTGAGTACCTTCGAAGGGAATGATCTTAAACACAGAGCAAAGCAAACATTGAAATATCTGATGGGAACGGCGTTAACACCAACAATTCTCTGAGTCTATCAATGTGGCGGCTACATTAATTCAAGAATTCTTAGACTAATAGGCACGACGTCGTATACCTGGGCACAATAGGAGATCATTCACTCATTCATCGCTGAGTTAATGCAGCACCTGTAATATCCTCGACATCAACGAAAGGTAAACATTAAGCTTTGTAATATACCGGCTGACGAAGTGCTCAGCTTGCCGCTCAGACAAAACAGCCGCCTGGCACCGAAGCTGGCAAACACCTGGGCAGTCTGGAGCCAAGGAAAGCCTCTGTTGTATGTCCGAACAGGCAACGAATCGATCTTCGATCCACACCCGTTCTGTCAGGCTGGAGTGAAAAAACACGTTTGCAGAGTCAAAGGCGCTTTTTGGAAGCAGGTACAATAAACAGATACTTCCATGATAAGAGTAACTTTCTTGGCGGCTCTGTATGGTCTTTCTACAACAGCATTGGCAGGTAGTACGCAAAAGGTACGACAGACGTTGCAAAATACGAGGGGCGTTCAGAAAGTAAGCTCCGATCGGTCGCGAAATGGAAACGACTATGAAAATCCGATAAAGCTTTGCACAGATGTGTTGGGTAGTGTCTCTAGTATAACCCCAGTTAGCATCACGTCGCTCTTCTCATTTCTGAGCTCGCAGTGAGTGCGTAAAGATGTCTAGAAAATAGTGTCTGCCGCCAAGTACGAGGGCCTGGTGAGAAATTTCGCCTGAAGCTATGCAGCTAACATTACATAACTGTCGTGCTGTTTCTTCTTCAAGACAATTCTCAGCCGCATTCTGCAGGGGCAATGAAGATGCTCCTGCATCGTTTTCAAATGGAAATGTTAGATTACCCACAATACAGTCCGCAATTGTCTCCCCCTGAGTTTCATCTCTGGTCACATGAACCGCTGTCTTTGAAGACAACATTTTGACACAGACAACGAGGTGTAGGCCAGCGTGGAGAATTGGCGGAAAGCACTGGCGGCTGCCTTCTATGATGAGGCTATTGAAAAGTTGGTACAACGCTATGACAATAGTCTAAGTCAGAACGGCGACTACGTAGAGAAGTAGCTGAAATGTGTAGCTAATTGTTACAAGTAAAACATTTCTGATGTTCACTGTGGTTTCAATTTGGCAATCAATCGGAGCTTACTTTCTGAACAGGCCTCGTAATTTGATTGGCCAGAAGAAGATGAACTGGCCAATCACGTGCATGGTCGCGCTGTCCAGAAGGCTAGGAAAGAGGTTATCCTAGTGAGGGGACTTGACTTCGAGACATCAAAGGAGACACTTACTGACGAGATTCGATACCAGGGACTGAATTTTGAGACCCCAACGCACAAACCTCAATGAGAGTGTTAGGAGGTTTGGCCTCTGAGCACCTCTGCCTCTGACACCAAAACACACGGATCGCTCGCCGCTTTGTGCCACCTCACCTCTGGGAGATGCTGCGAGTCGACTCGTGCACGCCTCCGGCCCACTGCCGGCAGCCAGACCATGGCCATGTGAATGACTTGCACTACAGCGCTCCCATCAAAGTCTGCCTGTCAGTTCTGTCCGCCTCTTTGCAACCACGACTAAAACCCTGGCAGCGACCCTGAGAACATTTTGATTGATAATGAGCAAATTATTATTTTATTTAATTGGTAATAAAAGAGGTCAAGCCTTTTGTGACAGAAATTTGTTACGTGTTTATAGCTGAGGTCCAAAGCACTTTTGTTTGTCAAAATAAATGTTTGTGACTATCTTCTTACGCTCTTGCTGGCGACGTCATTCCCTCTGTTTATTATGCAAATGCAACACTCAGGTGAGAATTAAATACGATACTTAATCAATGTCAGAAAGATAATAACCCTACGAATACATAAATGGTACCTAACGGAGGACTGGCCTTAGCTAAAATCAGTTGCTACAGTTTCCTGTACCGAGAAATACCAAGTGTTAAATAGTGCAGTAACAGACCCTACTTTATTATGTAGCACATATCATACAAGATCTTGTACGACACCAACAAGCTAAGGAGCCTTTTGGCTTCTATAACGATCTACAATGTGCTAAAAAAAATAATAATCACAGCGTACAACACGCTGAGCATTGCAACAGCAACAAGGTTTAATGTTGCCATCTTTTCGAGACGCTCCAGTCACATCTTCCAGTCCTGTAGAAACCACTCTCATTCCTATTTTGGAAATCTCTCCAGTGACTCCCCCTGTTATTCCCATGACGAACCTCGTGTGATGCTTGTCATCTGCAATCAAAGCATCCGTTTTCTTGCTGTCTCAGATTAATTGGAGAAAAACCTTTGTCCTTTCGACCACGCCCATCTCTTCTCTGCAGTTAGCTACGTATCTTTTCGAGATTATTATTACACCATCCAACTAGGGTCCGCCTCTAATATGCAGGTAGCTTCCTGTAACATAAACATCTGATTTCTGAAGAGCTGAATGGGATGTCAACAAACTTATTTTCCTCTAACATTTATTCAAAAAATTTCATTGAACTACTGGAATGAGATACTCGTACGGAACTTCCTGGCAGATTAAAACGGTGAGCCGGACCGAGACTCGAACTTGGGACCTTTACCTTTCGCGGGCAAGTGCTATACCATCTTTTTTTTTTTGTTGATCTCATTTTGTTATATATTGATCGTTGCATCTGTTCGGGGCGGACGTCCGACGGCATCCGTTCAGGTTCTTCGTTGATCCGTTCACACAGTCTTTTTTATTACAGAGGGTAGCTAACCCTCTGACCGAACACGCTGAGCTACCGTGCCGGCACAATCTGAGCTACCCAAGCACGGCTCACGCCCCCTCCCCACAGCTTTACTTCTGCCAGTACCTCGCCTTCTATCTTCCAAACTTTACAGAAGCTCACCTGCGAACCTTGCAGAACTAGCACTCCTGAAAGAAAGGATATTGCGGAGACATGGCTTAGCCACAGCCTGGGGGATATTTCCAGAATGAGATCGTAGAGCACTTGCCCGCGAAAGGCAAAGGTCCCGAGTTCGAATCTCAGTCCGGCACATAGTTTTAATCTGCCAGGAAGTTTCATATCAGCGCACGCTCCGCTGCAGAGTGAAAATCTCATTCTGGAAACATCCCCCAGGTTGTGGCTAAGCCATGTCTCAGCAATATCCTTTCTTTCAGGAGTGCTAGTTCTGCAAGGTTCGCAGGAGAGCTTCTGTAAAGTTTGGAAGGTAGGAGACGAGGTACTGGTAGAAGTAAAGCTATGAGGATGGGGCGTGAGTCGTGCTTGGGTAGCTCAGATAGAAGAGCGCTTGTCCGCAAAAGGTAAAGGTCCCGATTTTGAGTCTCGGTCCGGCACACAGTTTTAATCTGCCTGGAAGTTTCATATCATCTCACACTCCGCTGCAGAGTGAAAATATCATTCTGGAGATACTCGTAGATTATGACCCGTCATCATCTCCTATTTGTTTGTTTCCTGTGCCATAGTAGACCAAGAACTAGCCAAGAATGCGCTCTTAAACGCCCCGTATAACGTGCATCGTAATGTTACTGTTCGCATCCTCATCGCTGCTTCGTGATCGAGGTAGCTGCACAGAAATTCCAAACAGTGTCTCAGTGGCCATACGGTCGGACTGTTCAGCTCAAACCTTCGGGTGCAATCTATCCCCATTACCCGTAAAGACTTGGAATTTCCGCACCGAAGGGAAGTGCTTATAGTCAAAGGATTTCTTTTCTGTGACCTGGTTCGACTGTTGGTTGCCCGAACATTTTCTTGCTCATACTCGCGGAAGGCTGGAGAATATTTCCATCCACAGCCTGTTTCCAGACTAACAGGCCCTGTTTCAAGAGCATAGTCATCTGAAAGTTGCATATAATTATGCATTGCAGTCGTGTCTTCTCGTCAGCCTAACACTTGCGCAACTTTTGCCTTCAAACCTTGAGAGCTAATATATATATATGGTCGTAGCTTCTTCGTATCGTCGATCAAAAAAAGACAATCTCTTACAAAGACCTTAATCAGACAGACTACCCAGAAACTCTCAATAAACTCAGTTGACCATACGTCTTCGATTCCCAGTCAAAACCTGTTGCTGCTGTTCCACGTCGTCCTCAGCCATCAGGTGCACCTACTTCTTGCGTCCCATGGCTAACCAAGTGCGCTCTCCAAATTCACTAACGAGGTGTCCGAATCTTCCGCACGTCGAACAAAGCTACATGGTGGACTGGGTGCATGGAGCATGATGTTCCAACAGGTTACGTTGTGTTCGTCTGAGCGGGTTCAAAAAACCATCTAATTCACTAAGTGTGTCCTCTAAATTCACTTAAGCCAGTGACTAAGACGCTTTTTGATATTTGACCTTAAATTCCAGATCACGAGACGTCGTCGTAGTACACTGTCCTCTATTCCTTAACTGATCTCTTCTTTCTAATTCTCCTTTTACCCTACTGACTTCTCGTCCACATTCGTTTTTATTTTATGCAAAAGGAAAATTCCACCGCTGCTATCCTAATCAACACACGACTTCCTAATACTGTATCCCAAATGTATCGCAGCAAGAACATTTTCAGAAGGCCAGTAACAACATGAAAGTGGACCAAAACACACAAACATAATGCAAGAAAAATGCTAGAAGAAAAACTTGGATTAAATCAAATGTGCCGGAATCTTAAAGTTTCCCGGTTTCCCAACATTTGTTAACAGCATTGCTCAAAATTTATTAAACATTCCATCCAAGTGAATCCTAATCAGTGTCATTAATTTGTATGGCACAACGCAATCACTTAACTAAAAATTTTGGAAAGCGACTTTTCATAGTATCTTTCTTTTTAATCCGGAAAATTCTCACTGCACAGCAGAATATCCCGAATGATC
Organism: Schistocerca nitens; assembly: GCF_023898315.1. NCBI lineage: Eukaryota > Metazoa > Arthropoda > Insecta > Orthoptera > Acrididae > Schistocerca > Schistocerca nitens. The sequence continues at coordinate 133,309,027 of NC_064617.1, read as the reverse complement.
GAATCCTTGACAGGATCGCCAGTTAACGTAAGACACCAAACGAGGTGATAAGTTATTTGCTATAATTATCTGCACCTGATGGGCCGATCAAGAGACAGATGACTCTCCATGAACCCAGATACAGAAATTAGTATTTTACGCAACGGATTGAGCGATATAAATACGACCCTCGTATATGAATTCCGGGTAATGGTTCTTACAAAAAGCAGTAAAGGTTTAACTAACTGGAATGGGGTTTATCTAACTACTGAATTAAAGCTCGTGGTCCAATTTGACTCCAATTTATTATAATTACTCCTCGCGAGTACATACTTAAATAAAAAAGCAACAAGTACACAATAATGTGATTGACAAGTACCAACTATGAACATTGAAAAAAAATTAAACCAGATCTAGGTTGATTTGGCAAAGCCTGGAACGAACAAGTTAGATGGGAGTGATCATCATCTCACCTGGACATTCTCGAAGAAGTGTAACTGCACATGAGTGTGCAGTGATTGCCCCAATCATGCCAGAATAGACGTACGAAATCCACATGCAAAGGACAAAGCCCTCTCAGGTACGGATGAACCCTCGAATACCTGACCAATTCACTATGTATTATATCACAGGACCTTACTAAGTTTAAAAGCAATACATCGAAAAACTCATAACCGCTCTACTTCGCAGGTAGCCTCTGCTCACCATAGCCGACGAGTTGGAGAATCGAATCCTGCATAAGGGCGGGCCTGCTGTTAACCGCTACTCATCAGCTGTTATGTGATGGGGTGCCCGCAGAAGTGCAAGTCTGCCCTCTGCCACATCTCCAAAGTCACCGTGTCCTCAGAACACCCGCTTCTGCACGTCTCCAGGACCAGAGTGCTGGCTTCTGCATCTCCACCCGAGTGTCCGAAAAACTCTGATCTCCACAATACTCGTGCAAAAGATACTTCACGAATCAGACTTTCCAAATGTAACTACACCTCTCTTCTAGATGTCACGATTCCGGTTCTGCATAACGGCATGCACACAGTATTAATCTGCAAGAAAGTTTAAAAAATAGTGCGCACTCAATTTCAGATTGAAAGATAAAAAATGCATTCGGGAAATAAGAAAACTCCCATATAGCTCTCTGAACTTGTGTGAAAACCATGCCATACTGTAGATGGTTGAAAATTCTATTTTCTGTTACTTTCTCAAAATTAAAGGCAGCTGTATAGCATAAATTCTCTTTTTAACTGTTCTCGTAACCTCACGCCATCATAATTTTTAGATTTTATGTAGACCATTCAAGCCACTGGCTGTCCACCTTTGCCTAGCCTAATTTGGCAAAATATATTTCTTCCATAATCGTGGTTCGAACCGGTTATCACCAGGTCAAACTCCACAATGCTTGCACTCATTGCCGATCTCGGATATGAGATGGGTATGACCCCTGACGATAAAAAACTTCGGAAATAACGGAAATACTGATTCGAAAACAACGAAATTCTTTCACACAGTCCCTACAGGATTCAGACGATTTCAGCTCTTTCAGATAGGGGTGCCTCTTTTGAGATGGTCTTGGCGCATCATTACACGGGAGACACTATTAATAATGGATGTGCAGAAGCCAGTTTGTAGGTTTGCCCTTTAATTTGTAGGCCTCTGCCGTTGCTATTTACCTCTTGTAACCTAAACGCTACCGTCCATGGCGGCCCACCTGCGTTGTGTCTCGGTTTTCCTGTCTTCGTGTTCCGTCTCTGGCTTCCAAACGCCTCAAGCTTAACAATACGTGACAATAGCGCTTCTCAGAAAATTTTGGAGGTATATTCCAGACAACAGTGCTTGGCGTTCTGTACGTTTTCAGAGACAGTAATGAACTTGGAAAAGTCTGAAAGAAGTCTCCAGTCTCATTTTTTGTAGGCTTTCGCGAAGCTAGGCGCCTCACCAATGATGAAAATGTAAAGTTGTGCACTTTCCAAAAGTTAAAAGCGTGGTATCTTTTCATTATCAGAATTAATGAGTCACAACATAGTCATCTCATTCAAATATTTAAGAGTAACGATATGTTGAGATACAGATGAAATGACAACAAAGACTCAGTTCCAGGCAAAACAAATGGAAGGCTACAATTCAGTGGTACTATCTAGAGAACTTCAGTTTGCCAACTAGAGAGATTGTAAACAAAACATCATTACTTCAGTAGTGCTCTAGTGTATGGGGTCCCTATCAGGTCTGAGTAACACTGTCGTGAAGCCTATACAAAAGAGAATAATGCGAATGTACACAGGCCTGTCTTACTGGGGTGACAGTTTACTGAAACGGCGAAAAACCTTAACTGGAGGATACCTCAAAGAAAGGCGTCCTACATTTCGTGAGAACCTTGTACCGGGTATCCTAGAAGTCTCTCTCTCTCATTACAAACATTCATAAGGCATAAAATACGTTCTATGCAAATACGTACTGTTACTATGGTTCTTACAGGGGTCTTTGACGTAACAACAGCGGAATCAGACACCAGTTGCAAACAGTATGTACTCAAACCAGAAGAAAGGCAAGCCCAACGTGTCCTCTAGTATCACGAGACACCGTCACTGAAAACAGTCCAGAGAAAATTCCAGACGGTTTACCACAGACAGCCACCACATGTTAAAAGCATCAAGACGTGGTGCAAAAAGTTAAAGGAAACAGTGAGCGTCTGTGATCTCCCTAGAACAGTCAGGCCTGCAATATCGCCTGGATATCCTTCGGACAGCGAAAGGAGCACACGTCTAATTTATTAATTATGTGTGTGCGTGTGTGTGTGTGTGTGAACACAAAAACTTTAATATGTTACCTGTACTTCAGTATAAAGGATACGTGTCTATGTGTCATAATTTTTTTTACCTTATGCATATTTATAATCATGGAAAGACTTCTGGGACATTCTGTATTTTAGGGCATAAATAAATATTACTCTTCAGACCCCTCTATCCCACAAGATCCACAGCAGTGGTTATTTATAACGTAGGTAAGTAACGTTTTTTATAAAAATTTGTAAAGCAGGATTACAATATGTTGAAGCAATTAATAATAATTACTTAACAAATACTTTATACTAAAATTTTATAAGAACCTAATGAAAATGTTTTCAAAAGCCTTACTGCCTACCGCCGCCCACCGTGAAAACTGGAAAGGCTGCTAGTGAGCGGTAGAGACCAGGTCGACTACCATTGGACTGAGTGAATGTGGGTTGGTACCCAAGTTGACTCAGCTACACCATTCGCAAACATTTAGAAAATGTTGGCACACTTTCACGTGCGTAACCCTACACGCAGACAGTTGGGGTGCATAAATCCCGTCGTGGGGGGATAAAGGGGTGGCGGCAGGAAGGGCAACCAGGTACCCTCTAACACTAAGGGTGGCTAATCCGATAACAACCATGATGACCCCGTGTAGGATTATGGCAAAAGAAGAAGAATATTAATGCCCAAGTGAACAGTTCAGGTCACTTACCCTCGAAACATACAACTGTTTCAGAAGTAAGTCAGTATTTGAAGAGGTGTTATTGCGGATAATTTAAATAACAAAGCTGTCGTTAATAAGTCTCCAGTTTACTGAAGCGGCGAAAAACCTTAACTGGAGGATAACTCAAAGAAAGTCTAGAGCTACAGGTGTTTTGACGCGATGGCCACACAAAGATAACACTACTAAAATAGAATTTTGTCGAGCATAATTGGTAACTGTTGAACAGTCCTCACAAGATTATATACGTATGAAGGTACAAGTAATTTCGTACGATATCAACAGCGTCTGTATTTCGCGTGTCTTGTCTCTTTTTTTAATATGTATTATTAATGGAGCTTCCAGCAGAGTGTATGGTGCTACAATTACATTGCCAGACCCATTATGAAGTCGAGCATCCTGCAGTGTGTAATGGTACTTGAATTACGTAACCATTACGGCATCTCACCTAAACCTCTCGATACCAGCAATTTTCTACTGTTTTTCTGTAAAATAGTTAACATATTTCTGTGACAACATTCAGATTTGATTTCATTAATGTAGAGGTACTTCGATACATCGATATGTATATATTGTTAAAAAGACGCAAATTGTAGTAAATTTATGAAATATGAACTTTAACAGTGAGGAAGATATTTTCAAGTATGTTTTATATTGTGAAGTGATGTTCTGGAACGAGTTACGTGATATTGCAACAAAAGTAATAAAAAAGAAGTGTAACTTAAATTCGGAGTGCTGATTACTTTTTTACATCACCATTGTCCTAACTTGCAAAAGTTTAATCTTCAAGAATGGTTTATGAAACACATCTATAAAACTTTTGAATATCGCAGAATAACACCTAGGCCTCTTTGCATCCGAGCTTGGAATCACCACTACCTAGATTTTCGACGATTGAGCCATGAGTTAACAACGAGACCGGCGTGGGGAACACGAAAAGATGAGTGCCTAGTGAGGTGTCACCGCCAGACACCACACTTGCTAGGTGGTAGCCTTTAAATCGGCCGCGGTCCGCTAGTATACGTCGGACCCGCGTGTCGCCACTATCAGTGATTGCAGACCGAGCGCCGCCACACGGCAGGTCTAGAGACACTTCCTAGCACTCGCCCCAGTTGTACAGCCGACTTTGCTAGCGATGGTTCACTGACAAAACACGTTCTCATTTGCCGAGACGATAGTTAGCATAGCCTTCAGCTACGTCTTTTGCTACGACCTAGCAAGGCGCCATTATCAATTGCTATTTATCTTGCATGTACCGTCAAGACCGATGTTCACCAATTATGGATTAAAGTTAAGTATTCCAAAAGCTACGTACCTTTTTTGCTAGTCTTAATACCTTGGCCTGTTCGAGACCTCACGCCAGCCTGCGTGAGCTTAACGCGTGCCTTTCGGCTTCCTCTCATTGTGGGTTGGCGCTCTGGCCAATCCACAACACCTAGTTTATCCATTATTTCAAGAAGTGACTTTATTAACTGTGCTCTAATGACACCTGCCACATAATATAACATTGTTGTTGCCCGAAAATGCAATATTTAGCAGGGTGAGCAACGCTACAATCATAATTAATTGTTGACCTTTGTTGTGGTAGGGTTGTTAGAAGTGATTGCTAAATCCCCACTTCATGGTTTTGAGTTCCCTGGCCAGAAACGTAATTTTGAGGAGATCACTTCTTGAAGATCTACCCTATTAATTTATATCCTAGCAAAGTTAGGTGGATGAAGTGATTTTATAAGGCCCTAGGGACATACCCCAAATTGGGGCATTTACTTAATAAATAATGTGACAGGAAAATTTCTTAGAAAAACAGTCTTCCGTTTTAATAGGCACGTTTATTCTAATAAATGAATATGACCCTTATTACAAGAAACAGAGGGACAATGAATGACGCTATCTGTGTGAAACGAATGATTACTGGTTATTTTGGACAACAGAGCTACTCTTATGTGTCCCACTGAACTCAAACGCGATCTCAAGTTTACGTTAACACCACGAATTCCTGACAGAAATAATGACTGAAACTGCTAACGCGATCTCAAGTTTACGTTAACACCACGAATTCCTGACAGAAATAATGACTGAAACTGCTAACGAAAACCATGCACTCAACACATGTACTCTGATCTTGACACTGACAGCCGTATCGAATCCCTCAAGTGCGGGACAAACTGAACTGTCTCACAGGTGCCGCTTGCAATATTCACCGAATCCTCGTTAAGCCGTGACGAACGGCGCTGACTTGGATGTGGCTCTGCAGAGAAGAGGGTGCGTGGCGATAGCTACAACTGCGCCCCCTGCTTGGCTGTGCTGCTGTCCACTTCATCCGATGTCTGCAATCGAATCTCCGACTGCTTTCGCATCCGGTCTCGGTCCTTCCATCTGACTACTCGCGTACAGTCGGCGACTGAGCCTCCACCCTCATGTCTCTCTCTCTCTTCTCTAGCTTGCCGACAGAAAAGTTGCAAAAGTACTGAAGTCCAATAGCGAGGTTTCCCTTCAGAACAGATACCTGCCTGTCGTCTTCAGATGACGATCAAGTCATACACCGCTGCCCTGCTACCAAGAAAACGTGCACCCTCGCTCTGTGCTCGTGACGTCACATTCAAATACTCCAACCTCGCGGCTTCGCCACTATGCCACTAGCCTTGCATCTGAGGGATTCCGAAATGAGGAAAATGTTGCTCGAGAGGGTAGCTCATTATTTTGTGAGTCCCGTCTTTTCGAAAGTTTGTGATGGCTATCGCTGGGCAGCTGTCCCAGGGTAGAAATTTCAGTTCGGAGAATCAGCTGGTAACTCCACACACCGTCTAGAAACCTGGTGGCCGTATCCGGTCTGCCATTGTTTTCACCCCGACCCGTGGAAGAAATTCACAAAGTTACTCCTAATTGTATGTCGACTGGCACTGCCTATGTCATTGCTGTATTTTGCTTTTTTTTACTCTTTCTCGTATCAACATTAGTAAATAATTATTTTTTGTTGTGGACGTATTAGATCACTTCACCTGTTTAAACTGAAGGTAATTTGTAATTAATTAGCTCCAACCAATTGCTTTCATAGGCGTTCATTTTCCTATGATGACACTGAAAGATGCCTCACAAACTATCTTCAGGTGTTAACATTTAGTTACATGTCGTGAACATTGTTTCTTAACTAACGCCGTTGCCATATTTTGCGACGGAAATTTTTAAGACAGCTAATGGAAAACGTACGTAAATAAATATAAACATCTCAAGACGGGCTAAACATAACATGTGTGTACTCTCAAAAACGCGTGTTTTTAGGCATAATTTGTTGGCGTGGCTTGTCTGCAAACGGGCGCCATTCGGTACGTTACCCAATATTCAATAGCGTCACGGACGCTATTGTTTTGACTCTATCCGCTAGGAACGCTGCTGTCGTGTTATGTGACGAGGTTGCCCATGCCTGGTCTAGACGCTGTTGTAAGGTGTCACAGATGATAGTGTTCACAATCAGCGACGTCTTAACATATACAGCAAGCTTGAAACTGTTGGAAGAGTGGTCCGCACTCACGTGAAAGAAGTCTTCACTTGTAGGGCGAGGCAAAGTTATGTAAAACCCTGTTGTTGCTAGCCGCATTAGGAGACATAGTAACGTTAAACTTTCAGCTGAACGCTGTTGCTACCAAATATGTGGTTTGCTAGTGTAAAGCCCAGGAGCATTGCTGCCTACAGAGTAGGAGAAGGGAAAGGACCTGCACGTGGTTGACCGGAGGCACCAGGGAGGTGCAAAGCCTCACGTCAGATTGGCCGATGCCTGTGAAGTGCTGGTGGATTGGCGGGTCCGAGCCGGCTACAGACAGGGAGAAACCGTGCGCTGCCACAATCTATTAAAAACTCCGGTTTTTCGTATTCAGAAGAGTCGCCAGGCAGACACGTTAATCTCAATCGACGGAAGGAAAGACAGCTAAAAGCAGGGACTTAGAGAAACGTCATAGAGAAATGGAGGTCTTGTACTAAGTATAAAATGTCCGCAATATTGCTACGACGGAAGAAAAGTAAAACGCGGCCGACAGCTCGCGCGTCGTTCGCCAAAACGGCCGGTGACTATGAGTCCATTATATGAGAGCTAACACAAGTAGGAATCACTTTCAGCATAGTATGGTCCCGGCGGAGGTTCGTGTCCTTCCTCGGGCTTGGGTGTGTGTGTTTGTCCTTAGGATAATTTAGGTTAAGTAGTGTGTAGGGACTGATGACCTTAGCAGTTAAGTCCCATAAGATTTCACACACATTTGAACATTTTTTGAACACCAATGTTTAACCAAGTTTCAAACGTCAGAGTACTTTACAAATTAGTTAATGCGTTGAATATATGACATTAAGCAAGTAAGCGAGGAAAAATTGAGAAAAGATTCGAAAAAATATTTAAAGTTTGTTGGATGTCGCTAAGTGCTCTCATTGTGAAACACTGGACGAATATGGTCTGGATAATTTGCGCTCAGTTTTCAGCGAAAGCTAATTTTTGACGCATCTCAAAGTTTATGACGTCATATCTCCTGAACTATGTGTCATACAATGGCATAATTTTGCAAGTACTTTCTGTGCTTTGCGTGGATACCGTCTGCAAAATGTGTTGCGAACAGAGTTAGTGGTAAAGTAGTAATAAGCAGGAAGGTCATGCATGACGATGTACTTTTTCTGCCAGAACAGCGAAAATGAAGAAAGCTACAAACTTTTTACCTTCCAAGACATTGTGGTGCGTCCAATAGAAAAAGCTTAATAAATGTTTGAAATTGTGTTTCAAGTTTGCTTAACAAGATGCGACATCGTCGCGAAAAAATAACCAGTTACCCATATATGTAATAAGTTTCCTTTAATTTACGTCTATGGTCACAATCTTTTCTGTTTAACAGATTACCGGTTTCGGTCTTTGATGACCATCATCAGATCTGTCTCATAAAATCAAAGTCCTAACGGCTGCAGTGCATTAGGACTTTGATTTTATGAGACAGATCTGATGATGGTCATCAAAGACCGAAACCGGTAATCTGTTAAACAAAAAAATTGTGACCATAGACGGAAATTAAAGGAAACTTAAGTTTGCTTAAGTTGCTAAGTTGTCTGATTCTCAATGGATGAATATAGTCGGGGCTTTTGCGCGTAAATAGCTACGGTGCCTCAACAAATATACAAAAATATACAACCGCGAACATAAGATTATACTTTATTTTAACTGATTCAACTGTCGGTTCTTGATGAAGCATTGTATACTATATTAACCAAACTAAACACTTCTTTAGCCTTGTTTCACAGACTTTGTTCTTACTGTAGGTCCTAGGTTTCGGGTTATAAAACCATTTTCGACTACGTAACTGATCCCAAAGATGAGAACCAAGCAAAGATAAAAATGTCACCTTTTTAATCTGCTGATTCTTGACTTAAACTTTAAAAGTTTTCTATTTTGGCAATTTTGACAAAATTACGTATGGATTTACAAAATTCATTAGGACAGAATTTAAAATACCTATGATTGGTTGGAGCTATGCACAGGAAGGGATTTTTTTATTTTTTTATTTTGTGAATGAAGGCACCAAGGTTTTTCTGTCATGCAGAGGTTGCATTAAGAGCTTGGAACCCTTACACGGAGTGACACTTTCACGGAGCCTAGGGCTCTTACCGAGTTAATCGGCTTTTCACAGATACATGCCGGCCGGAGTGGCCGCGCGGTTAAAGGCGCTTCAGTCTGGAACCGCACGACCGCTACGGTCGCAGGTTCGAATCCTGGCTCGGGCATGGATGTGTGTGATGTCCTTAGGTTAGTTAGGTTTAAGTAGTTCTAAGTTCTAGGGGACTTATGACCACAGCAGTTGAGTCCCATAGTGCTCAGAGCCATTTTTGAACCACAGATACATCTGAAACTGACATTCAACATCTCTTTTAATATTTTGGAAATGCAAAGAACCGGGGCAGCTAAGTAAGGAACCTTGTACTTCTTATGACTATTGCACCCTTATGATGACTGCAGTTTTAGGACGGAATTTAAACTGACAAATTTACATTTCATTACAATTTCATTTAAAAGTTAAACATAAAAACACAGATTATCAACGAATATCACTAATTTTGCTTTTCACTAAAGGATCAATGTCTGGTACCATTTTTCGACAATGCTAATTCGAAGACAAACTTTTACGCTGAAGTTTGCCAGTGAGCTGTGGATGGATTTCATACTCTTTATTGCGGTGGGTGGGTTTCGTTCTCACCAAAGCGTAAATAAGCAGCATGTACGTGTTAAGTCCAAACATCGTCGTAAGCGTACTTGGAGACTTGTAAAGTCGTGAAAATTTACATCGAGGAAAGAAGAAATCTACGAGAGTAATTTTACTATAAAACTGATCACTCAAAAGTCACACTACCGGTGTTTAAGTTCTAGCTGTCGCCGAATTTCCACACTGCCAACATAACCCAAAAATCAATGAAACTGCGCAACCCTTTGTAAGCTGAAAAGCAGTATGGCAACTTGATCTAACTGTAGATTCATTTGTTGACTGTTTAAGAGCATCAGGACACCATCGCATACAACAAATATATAGACTGGCCCGTACACTGATATGCTGATGTGTCTGACCGCTTTGAAGTTCCTAACCCGACCAATACACTAATTTTCATCTCTTTAAAAACAGCTGCTATACATATTAAGAGGAGATTCAACCGTTAAACTTCAATGTTCTTTCAAAAAGAAAAAAAAACTAATTGTTATTTCACATCTTTGGAGTGTTTATTCTAGATCACAAAACGAATGGCTGTATACAAATTACAAGTACATCTAAGAAATGTTTGAAATACGGACTGCGTAAGGGGCTGTGGCACACCGAAAGAAGCCAAAGATAATTTTTGATTTCTATCACCATTAAACAGAACCATCTTTACTCCGAACTTGGCATAAACTCAAACTGGGAAAAAAAGTTTGCAAGATTTCCAGGAAAACTGAAGCGAAACAATTGGTATGCAATCATTTAAAATCAATTACTTTGCATGTTGGCTGTGTAAATATAAATTTAGGAAATACACTGAAATCCTGTTCAGCACAATCAACAAGCTCCACGGAAATAGGCATTGGCTTACAATAAGATATCACAACAACTGCAACTCCTCAAGAAGACTGTGAGTAGATTTTTATTCAGAAAATTCCAGAAAAAAGGTTCAAATGGCTCTAAGCACTATGGGACTTAACATCTGAGGTCGTCAGTCCCCTAGACTTATGAACTTTTTAAACCTAACTAACCTAAGGACATCACACACATCCATGCCCGAGGCAGGATTCGAACCTGCCACCGCAGCAGCAGCGCGGATCCGGACTGAAGGGCCTAGAACCGCTCGGCCACAGCGGCCGACTTAGAGATGTCACTAAACCCGCCCAAAGATGTAAACAACCATGCATTAGCAGCGCCTATTAGACGGAGGGGGTCCGACAGCCGATCAATTCCAGTCATTTCACCAGGAAGGAAGTACATGGCTCGTGTTGTCTGTAGTTCAACCACGCCTAGACGTTCAATAATGCGGTTCGGTCGCGTTCGCATTATTACTTCGTGACAGGAAGGGCTCTGAACAAGGGAAGTGTCCAGGCGTCACGGAATGAACAAAAGCGATGTTTTTCGGACATGGAGGAGATACAGAGAGACAGGAACTGTCGATGACATGCCTCGCTCGGGCCGCCCAAGGGCTACTACTGCTGTGCATGACCGCTACCTACGAATTAGACGTCGGATTGTGAGTCCCATATTTTTCTGCGAAACAATAAACGCAAAACGATGGTTCAAATGGTTCTGAGCACTATGGGACTTAACATCTGAAGTCATCAGTCCCCTAGACTTAGAACTACTTAAATCTAACTAACCTAATGAAATCACACACATACATGCCCGAGGCAGGATTCGAACCTGCGACTGTAGCAGCAGTGCGGTTCCGGACTGAAGAGCCTAGAACTGCTCGGCAATAGCGGCCGGCAAAATTCAAGAAAAAGGCTACCGTGATCTTGAAATTACAGGAAGAAGCCTTATATAAGCAGCAAGGGAAAACATTATCTACCGGTGGATTTTAATGGGATGAGTAGTAACTTCCATTTTTTGACAAAATGTGAAAACCAATTTTACTATAAGTTTGTTTTGCTAAGCTCAGTGCCAACTTTTTATCATAAATATTAACCAGTCTGAATGAAATTTTGGCAGGAGGTAGTCTTGTTGTGTTTGCATACTTCTATCTATTAATATTATCGAAAATGTAATTTATTTGTTTGTCATCACATTTATGTACCTATAATTAAAGAAAATGTAAGGATAAAATTTGAAATAAACATTGAAAACAGATTATTAATATTCCTCATAAAGTGACTTCACAGAACTGTTGAACTATGTCTTGTGAATGTACCTACAAAATCTGACATGTGAAAATTGTGGTGCGAGTACCATTAAAATCATATTAAAAATTCGAAACTCGAAAACAAGAGACACGATTTTAAAATTTGGTTGATATCTGGCACCAAGCAGTATCCTCAACACATGTGCTGTAGTCTAAGAAACGAGTTACTAGAAATTAGATTTAATATACGTTGAAAGGTTGCAAAACTGCGAACAGTCACTTTTTATAATAATTTATTTTGTGTTTTCGTGTTAATTTGCTCATCTTCTAACGGAGGAAGAAAGTATCGATTAAATTTCATGTCATTTGCCTGAGTTTCCGCTGAAACTATTTTGTATTCGGTGTCTGCCAATAAAGATATTGATTCTACGAACCTCTCACGACGAATGTTGCGATTATTCCCTAGAAAAGCCTTGTCAGCCTTAATTAATGAATATTTTACAAATTTCAAGAAACATGTAGCCGACTTTGTATCGTTTCCAGGGAACACCAAAAGTAGATAGTCTCTTTTCCTCCCCCATTAAATTTATTTACAATATTTACAAGATTACCAATGATTACACTAAATTATTGTACTTTTCAATATTTACATATTTTTCAATGATTATGACTTTTCTTCGTCATTGTAATATCTGTGCGTGGGCCACAGAAGTCAGAAATGATTATGAATTCTCATCAATTTGGAGTTTCTTTAAAGCATTTGCTAGCGTTTCGTCAGTTATCATTGCTGACTTTTTTCTTCTTTTCCCCACCAAAGTTTAAAATTATTCGACCAAACTGGTGGCCGTGGTACTCTGCATCTTCTTGAAGATTTTTCACTAATGAGTAAACATTCTAATGAACTTTGGATACTGATGTATTTATTCCTAGGTTCCATCCTTCTGAGACGTTGTTAGTGTGATGGCGTCTTCCACTGAAATTCCACGTCTTTCTTAGCACATGTTCGTTATCGACCCACTGGTACACAAAATAGTCATAAAAGGTCTGAAGCTTTTGGTTTTCAGGCGTGTTCTTTTGAATAGACATTCACCTATCATCCAGCATTTTTAGGAGAAGATGCCCTAGAGCACAACACATTTTTATGTGGCGGCGAATTTTCTCATTTTCGTTACAGGCTGTAGCGAGGCCGCAACACTGAACTGGTTTCCACAAACATCGATTATAATGATAACCGCAAGCAGTAATCTGTGTTCCAGGAAAGAAATGGGTAAGGTGGTGCGTTGGTAAGCAGGGCACATGGGCTGCTGGAGTGGAATGCTGACCCCATTTGAGGATTCAAAAATTTATTTTCACCACGTTAATCAGAATAGCACTGGTAACAACACAATGATTAATTAGTATTTGCAAAGGCCGGTGATCTACACCGATTATTCAATTGCATAAAAGCAATGAGAATAATTCAAAAAATTTTAAAAGAAAAACAGTCTTATGGCGCCAACCTTAAATTAATAAAAAAATTACTTTACACAATATAAGTCTAACATAACTACAGATCTGAGCTCACTAAACAATTATCAGGCCTTGGTTCAAATGGCTCTGAGCACTATGGGACTTAACTTCTGAGGTCATCAGTCCCCTAGAACTTAGAACTACTTAAACCTAACTAACCTAAGGACATCACACACATCCATGCCCGAGGTAGGATTCGAACCTGCGAACGTATCGGTCGTACGGCTCCAGACTGTAGCTCCTAGAACCGCACGGCCACTCCGGCCGGCTCAGGCCTTGGTAATATGAAAAATAACAATTTGTAAAAGCTATTAGGTTTCAAAAAAATACTCCAATAGCAAGATCTCATAAATACGTGAATTAACTATTATGGAAAACATTCGGCAATATAGTGTTATGAATGCCTGGAAGATCTACACAGCAGTCAGCACATTCTCGACGCTTGCCTTCCACATCGGCCGCGCGTCTGAATTCCGTGCTCGAGAGCTCAAGTGACAACAGGCAGGAGGGCCTGCGCACACCAATAACGGCTTCTAAAACACGCAAACCCAGTATTAATACACAGTTCACTAAAATACTAAAACCAACAGCCAAGCACTGGGTAGCGTCAAGTGCAGGAAGACATGTTAAACGTTATAGTGTGACAACCTCAGTTACTATTAAAGCAATACTTCATTAAACAATTTCCAATGACGTGAAATTTCACTTGATAAATTTATAAACCGTAACTAGTTCAATGTGATAATGACCAGACAATCCGCACACAACCTGAAACACGGCGCAAAATTGTTACTATTATAGTTGACAACAAAAAGGAAGTTGGCAATTCCAATTTAGATTAGCGGATGAAGTTTCATACAGAGAATAAACTTTTGTTCATAAAACTGACCACATATTAACCACAATAATAAAATAAGAATTGCCGAATATCGGCCATTCTTGTAATGCAACAGAACCAAGGCACAGCGAAGTTCCATGGACTTGCAGTACCAAGTATCCTGGACCCACGTGCAAGTGGTTTAAGGAATGACTAGCGAAAATCAAAGTGCCATCTATAAGTTCCACCACAAAATGGTCCACCATTTAAAGTTAGTCCAGGAGCTCGCCATTAACACACACGCCAGGGTAAACTCCCGCGCTCTCTTCAGGATTCGAGGTAGACACGAGTCTTAAACATAGCCTATGTTGACCGGTGCCTGCTTCCGCACTCCAGTTCCGCTCGCCGCCAGACCCAGGCGCCGGAAGGTCAACACGGCGCGTCCTCGCAGTACACCGAGCGCCGACTCACTACTCGCGATGTTCCGTGCGCTGCCTTCCCTGTCACTGCCACCGAGTCTCTGTCACTGCCCCGACCCAGTCTCCTCTCGCGAGCCGCGGGCCGCCCTAAATGGAGGGCGCTAGCCAATCAGGACGCCGCGAAGCGCGTAGCTTCGACAGAGGAACTTAGCCTGACAGGAGAATTGCAGCAAGTCACGGCTCACAAACAGTTAGCTGGCTGGACGATGGCAATTTCGAAGTCCATTATTAGAGATGCAGGGTTCCGTTCAGACACGTTTGTTTTAATAGCTTTAAAAAAACGTTCATATTTTTCTCGCTTTTTATTTGGCAGCAATGCGCGAACAACTGGAATAGTGTTTGTTTCCTCCGAAGAACTATTAAGGTTGGCGTGGAGTACAAACAACTGTCCAGACTGCTTGCTTGAACTCTTGAAAGTTCCATCCACAAAGAATGATTCATAGTATGATAACTACGCTTTTCCCTTTTCGATGGCGAACATGTCCCGTGTTATCATCTGCAAGTAAAAAGTTGCCATCATTCATTAGTAAATTATTTTCTTAGAACAATATTCCTCCAGAATGGGTGGGATCTTCTGGAATTCCCGTATATTTTCGCCTAATGCGATGTAGCGATTGTTTCGCACTTCTGTGTGATGGTGAAGATGTTGCTAAGTCGTAGAGTCGTTTGAAGAGCTGCCCTACTTCTTCCGTAAACTGATGAACATGTAGCGTCAGTTTCTTTTGCTCGCTTCTCTGCGCTGACAAAATGTTTTCGTACTTAATTTGCTGCTTCTCTGGAATGCAAACATGGCTACCTTCCCGCAAAACTGTGAATAGTCTTCATTTGCGTTTATTCTTTGTAAAGTTTACACAGAGCGAGTAAGTCACTCCTTGTTTGTTTGTATAGTCCACTGCATACTGACGTCCGCTGTAAATCACTAAGGCTTTCATTTGATGGTCTCGGTGAACTTCATTATTTCACACTACAACACGAACAGTGCTTGCCAGTCAGAAACCACCTGCGGTACTAAAGTCTGGGAGAAAGCCACGCACACTATGAACTGGTGCGGGGACAGGAACTGTGTGCTGGAAATGCGCTTTGGCCTTCCTCAGATCGTAGGTAGCAGCGGACAGGCCGGTATATTCTACTTCTGGAACACCCTGTCCACTACCTGCTGTGTCGTGGGCTCCGTATAACTGCCAACACATGTGTCACTCCGTGCATGTGTCACAAACTCTACAGTATTTTCTAAAAGAGATTCGGAGTTAGGGTTAGTTGTTTGGGGGAAGAGACCAAACAGTGAGGTCATGAGGTCATCGGTCTCATCGGATTAGGGAAGGATGGGGAAGGAAGTCGGCCGTGCCCTTTCAAAGGAACCATCCCGGCATTTGCCTGGAGCGATTTTAGGGAAATCACGGAAAACCTAAATCAGGATGGCCGGACGTGGGATTGAACCGTCGTCCTCCCGAATGCGAGTCCAGTGTGCCAACCAAGGCGCCACCTCGCACGGTCGGATTTAGGGGGTTCCAGCATTAATTTACTAGACATCAGCTTACAGATAGGATATAGCAACCATAAATTTAAAATTTATCGGAAGATTTCTTTACTGACACATTCATCCCAGCTTCCTCTCAACATCCCACAGCCCACAAATATGTAGCATTCCATCAGATATCCCACCGCCTCATGTCTACCCCCAAGTCCCAAGAAGACTACCACCAGGAACTCAATATATTAAAAACTATTGATGAATTTTATCCCAGCAATATTAACAAAATTTTCAATAAAAAAACTGAAGGAGCGAAGCAGATCCCTATTGTACGCAGTGAACAAAATAGACGAAAAAGGAAATGGGAGAGTTTACCGTTTACGGGTAAAACTTGAAATAAGACAGGCAACATTTTAAAAGCAAAGGGTTTCTTTGTACACTTCTGTGTCCCACAGACAGTAGGCGGATGTCTCTTCAGTTCAAAAAATAAACTAGACTTCATGAAAAGTGGGGTTTATAGGACCGTCTTTAGAGAGTGTCAGTGTTCCTGTATTGGACAGACTGCGAGGACAATCGACACTATGCTCAGAGAATAACGTAGGAGTTGGAGATTAAAGAAGTCAGATACATCTTTAGCCGAGTATTGCATTAACGAAAACAACATATACATAACAGAGGGAAGACGTGCGAAGCTAACTCAATTAGAAATTACGAAAAAGATGAGTATATTCCTATATTTATTAGTGAATGAACGAGCTCAGTTAACTTATTCGCTGCGCGGAGTGGCCGCGCGGTTTAAGGAGCCATGTCATGGATCGCGCGCCCCCTCTCGCCGGAGGTTCGAGTCCTCCCTCGGGCATGAGTGTGTGTGTTGTTGTTAGTGTAAGTTTGGTGAGGTTAGTTTAAGTAGCCTGTAAGTCTAGGGACCGATGACCTCAACAGTTTGGTCTCTTAGGAATTCATACACATTTGAACAACATTCACTTATTCACCCCCTTTAGACAATACTCCAACCCCCACATAGAAGAAAAACCGTGGTGTCTTCAATCACATAAAAAAATTCTGTTCCCGTTCACAGCTCAACTCCAATGTATGTTTAGTCATAGGCAATTGAAATGCTGCCCTAATGAATTTTGCGAATCCATATGTAATTTTATCAAAATCGTAAACAAAGGCGACTTTTACAAAGTAAGTCACGAACCGACAGATTAAGAAGTTGACATGATCATCTTTTCGTGGTTCTCATCTTTGGGATCAGTTATATACTAGAAATTGGGTTAACAACCCGACACGTAGGACGTGCAGTAGCTATAAAGTCTGTGGAACAAAGCTAAAAAAAAGTGTTTAGTTTAGTTAATGCCATGAGATTATAGCTCTTAATGAGAATATTACGGCAGAATTTTAAATTTTTAAATTCGGTCAATTATTACGTAAAATACGGAAAATCATACGTTTGGTGCCCCTGAAAGCCGTTCGAAAGGCAACCTGCAAGTGGGACTGTGAGCCATGGACCTTGAACAGGGTTAGTCGGTTAGTATTATAGATGCTTTGGAACGAGACAGGGATACATCAGTACGATTTATTTTCGAAGAAAATAGACCGGCTTTTTGGAAATTTGTGGTAAGGTTCGAGTTTATAGAATGTCTTCTCTGTCTAGATGGACTCAAATCGTACTTGCCTCTCCATCAGCTGCGCTTACCTAAAGCAGTAATATAGTTCAGGACTGTAGACCCTAGTGGTCTCTCTTCACTATTGATCGATTAACGACAGTCACCTTCCTGCTCATTCTAATTTCACGTCCCTCAGGCACATTCACTCAGTTCTGTTCTTGTTTTGAAAATACTGCTACTCTCTGATCTGTCGCAGCAAATATACTGTAAACGAGCGCCGAGGCCACACACATGGCTGAGTTCCAGGGACAAAACCTTTTTCTTTCTGTTCATATATCTAGTTCACTGCTGTTATATAATAGCAGTAATAGTTTGTTATGCCATTACGACTTTCTACTTCCTGTTTTACGAGTTTGTGACAGGTAGTAAAGTTGTTTTTAAGTACAAGCAGGCGGCATTCCACTCCCGTCTCTGTGCTTTCTTCTTGTTTGTTATGTACACGGACGAGGCGGTGTTCCTGGTTGTTTCTGGTAGTGGATAAAAACGGGAGATGTAGGCTCTTGAAGTCAAGGTTAAGTAAGGCATCCGTCACGTTCACTCTTTTTCTGTCAAGCTCGCAACAAAAACGAAAGAGCAAACAGCTTTAATACAACACTGGAATATACAAGAGCGCATAACACGCAAGTAGGAAATATGCTCGACAGTGAATTAGATAAGAGCACTACAATGCTCACCAAATGTTAAGCGGGAGAGCGAAAAAATTGTAAGACCATGGGCATATCCATCACCAGCTATTTCAATCGGACGTACAGTGGTGGCCAAATTATTGTGGTAGAGCTGTGGCGTCAACATAAATTTTCAGATTCTGTGTATAATGTGCATTTCACATAATCGTGCCAGATGAGATTCTTCTGTGGCGAATGTGGAGTGTCCGGAGGCAAGTTTGAGCATTTTTTAGAGAAAGGTGAATTGTTTGGAATGCTTAAAATGACTGGAAAATCGGATGTGTTCTTCCGTGCTATACGTTTTCTAATGAGGATATTTTGAGTGTTGAGATAATTGTTGGAAATATTAGTGACCCTCAGTGATTTACTCTGAGATTAATGACTTTAGTGAGCTATTTCGAATTAATTCCATGAAACAGACAGCAGGCCAAGTGAGTGGTTTATTTCAGTTCATTTGGAGACACGAAATTTGAGGTTACGCGGACGAAGAAAGACATTTCACCCATTACAGTTGCTACTTGTAGGACATTTTTGGCAGAGGGGTTGCTACAAATAGTATCAAACTGCTTTCAGACTCAGGCTCTCACAGCAGACAGTGAGTTATATTAAAAAATGTAAATCCAAAAACGTTGTTTGTTAGTAGCAACGTACTGGCAGATGTAGATGAAAACCAAAATTGAACCCTATGGTCTAGCGAAAAGCCGGCCATGGTGGCCGAGCGGTTCTAGGTGCTACAGTCTGGAACCGCGCGACCGCTACGGTCGCAGGTTCGAATCCTGCCTCGGGCATGGATGTGTGTGATGTCCTTAGGTTGGTTAGGTTTAAGTAGTTCTAAGTTCTAGGGGACTGATGACCTCAGAAGTTAAGTCCCATAGAGCCATTTGAACCAGTTTTTTCCTAGCGAAAACTGAAAAATATGGTGATTTCCATCTGTGAAACGTTCGCCTGCCAGCACGTCTGCTCCGACCTAAGCCCAAGTTCACCACAGGAAAGGCCTTAAAGCGGTTAAACTGGGGAAAATCCGTACAGAACTGAATTGTTGATGACTAAAATATTCACTAAAAATGTAGGCATTAGTACACATTTTATTAAATAAACTCATTTACAAACGAAGATCATGAACGTTTGTGGATGTGGTTTACACGACTAGCAAAACTTGCCTATGAATATCGCTAAAAAATTTAGTAACGCAAAGTGTGGTAGCAATAAGACGCTAAATACACTCATCAAAAAAAGTTTTACATCATCTCGGTTCCGAGAGTTTTGGAATCTATACAGAAAATTGGAGTAGAGACCAACATATACATCGTTTCCACCCTTCTTATTGCTCATGAAAGCCACACATTGTATGTTGTACCTCTATACAGTGAGGCCTTCAAGGTGGTGGTCCAGATTGCTGTACACTCCGGTACATCTAATACCCAGTACCACATCCTCTTGCATTGATGCATGCCTGTATTCGTCATGGCATACTATCCACAAGTTCATCAAGACACTCTTGGTCCAGATTGTCCCACTCCTCAACGGGGATTCGACGTAGATCCCTCAGAGTGGTTGGTGGGTCAAGTCGTCCATGAAAAGCCCTTTTCAATCTATCCCAGCCATGCTCGATAGAGTTCATGTCTGCAGAACATGCTGGCCACTCTAATCGAGCGATGTCGTTATCCTGAAGGAAGTAATTCATAAGATGTGCACGATGGGGGCGCGAATTGTTGTCCATGAAGACGAATGCCTCGCCAATACGCTGCCAATATGGTTGCACTATCGGTCGGAGGATGGCATTCACGTATCGTACAGCCGTTAGAGCGCCTTCCATGACCACCAGCGGTGTACGTCGGCCCCTCATAACGCCGCCCCAAAACAGCAAGGAACCTCCACCTTGCTGCACTCGCTGGACAGTGCGTCAAGGCGTTCAGCCTGATCGGTTTGCCTCCAGACACATCTCCCACGATTGTCTGGTTGAAGACACATGCGACACTCATCGGTGAAGAGAACGTGATGCCAGTCCTGAGGGGTCCATTTGGCATGTTGTTGGGCCCATCTGTAACACGCTGCATAGTGTCGTGGTTGCAAAGATGGACTTCGCCATGGACGTCGAGGAGTGAAGCATGCAGCCTATTGTGCACAGTTTGAGTCGTAACACGACGTCCTGTGGCTGCACGAAAAGCATTATTCAGCATGGTGGCGTGCTGTCACGGTTCCTTCAAAAATGGTTCAAACGGCTCTGAGCACTATGGGATTCAACTGCTGAGGTCATAAGTCCCCTAGAGCTTAGAACTAGTTAAACCTAACGAACCTAAGGACATCACACACATCCATGCCCGAGGCAGGATTCGAACCTGCGACCGTAGCGGTCGCGCGGTTCCGGACTGTAGCGCCTAGAACCGCTTGGCCACTCCGGCCGGCTCACGGTTCCTCCAAGCCATAATTCGTAGATAGCGGTCATGCACTGCAGTAGTAGCGCTTGGGCGGCTTGAGCGAGGCATGTCATCGACAGTTCCTGTCTTTCTGTATCTCTTCCATGTCCGAACCACATCGCTTTTGTTCATTCCGTGACGCCTGGACACTTCCCTTGTTCAGAGCCCTTCCTGGCACGAAGTAACAATGCGAACGCGATCGAACCGCGGTATTGACCGTCTAGGCATGGGTGAGCTACAGACAACACGAGCCATGTACCTCCTTCCTGGTGGAATGACTGGAACTGATCGGCTGTCGGATCCCCTCCGTCTAATAGGCGCTGCTCATGCATGGTTGTTTACATCTTTGGGCGGGTTTAGTGTCATCTTTAAGCCGGCCGCTGTGGCCGAGCGGTTCTAGACCCTTTAGTCCGGATCCGCGCTGCTGCTACGGTCGCAGGTTCGAATCCTGCCTCGGGCATGGATGTGTGTGATGTCCTTAGGTTAGTTAGGTTTCAGTAGTTCTAAGTCTAGGGGACTGATGACCTCAGATATTAAGTCCCATAGTGCTTAGAGCCATTTGAACCGTTTGACATCTCTAAACAGTCAAAGGGACTGTGTCTGTGATATAATATCCACAGTCAACGTCTATCTTCAGGAGTTCTGGGAACCGGGGTGATGAAAAACTTTTTTGTGTGTTTTATTCTAGCTGTTTTTCAACGATGAATCAATGTTCTGAGCCACAGAGGAAAGCAGCCACCATGCGAGGACGATGGAAAGGGAGGAGTCTCTTCAAAACTGTGAACGCCAAACTGTGAAGCATCTCACTTCAGTTATGCTCTGAGATGCTTTATCGTGGAAGGGTACGCAAAACCTGGTGACTGTTGAAAAGTTCTATGAATCAAGTACATTATCTCAGAGTGTCAAAAGAGGGGATTCTGCCTCAGAGTAGAGAATGGTTAATGGTGAAGGTTGTGTTTTTATGCATGATGGAGCATCATGTCATAAGGCAAATAGTGTGGGACAGTTTTTGGATGAAAATGGTGTTACTGTGCTCCCGTGGCCCTGGGAGCAGCCCCAGACATGAACACAATCGAAAACCTGTGGGCAATAATTAACAGGTAACTAAGAATACAGAAGGCGGCAGCAGAGTATGGTTTGACTGAACTGGTGACAAAAACATGGTTATGTGGCCCAGATACACAAAACAGCTCTAAAAACTAGCAGCAAGTATGCCTAAAAGAGTAGCGATATTAATTAAAGCTAAAGGAATGCAAACAAAGTATTAAACCAACAGTAAACTTACACAGCTATGCATTTATGTTAATTTTCAATAAAAAGTGTGGTTCAAGGTTCGTACTGTGGCCACAGAGGTGTTCTGTCATTGCGTGTGATCGCATGCGGCGGCTGGATCACCTCAAATGTCCAGAGAACATTATTCGCTCTTTGAGACCACTCACAAGGTCGTGAACTATAGCACCTTGAATACGCACCTATAAACAGTTCAAAAATGTTATGTATAACGCACATTTGACGTACATGGCTACCTGTGTAATGGAGAAGAAATAGACCATCATTCTCAGTGCAGTTGGTTAGAGAACACTGTGTCTTCCGTCGTGAACGGGAAACTGTGATTTGTGTAAGCGTGTCTCGTCAACCTTAGACCGTGAGTGCAACATAAATTTATGGCAACAACGGTTGTCATCCCGCAGGTACAGATGGCGGTACTCAAGATACTCGTACAAAAGGACAGTGCATTAGCGAAGCTGTCCTTTGTACTCAGGTGAGTCATGTGAAATGGTTTCCGACGAGATTATGGCCGCAAGAGGAGGACTAACAGGCTCTGAATACGGACTGATAATTAGAGCTAGACACGTGGGACAATGCATTTCGAAAAGCGTTAGGGAATTCAGTATTCTGCGATCAAGAGTGCCAAGAGTATTTCGAGAACACCGCATTTCACGCATTACCTCTCACCACAGAGAAAGCAGTGGCCGACGGTCTTCACTTAAAGACCGAGAGCATCGGCTTTTGAGTAGAGTTGTCAGTGCTAACAGACAGGCAACACTGCCTGAAATAAACGCAGAAATCATCTATGTGGGACTACAACGGACGTTTCAGTTAGGACAGTGCTGTGAAATTTGAGTTTCTACATTACATCTACATGGTTACTCTGCAATTTACACTTAAGTGCCTGGCAGAGGGTTAATCGAACCACTTCTATACTACTTCTCGACAATTCCACTCTCCAATGGCGCGTGGGAAAAAGGAACATCTAAATCTTTCCGTTCGAGCTCTGATTTCTCTTATTTTATAATGATGATCATTTCTTCATACGTAGGTGGGTGCCAACAAAACATTTTCGCATTCAGAAGGGAAAGTTGGTGATTGAAATTTCGTAAATAGATCTCCTCGCAAAGAAACCCGCCTTCGTTTCAGTGACAGCCACCCCAATTCGCGTATCATATCAGTGACACTCTCACCTCTATTGCGCGATAACACGAAACGAGCTGCCCTTCTTTGCACTTTTTCGATGACCTCCGTCAATCCTACCTGTAAGGATCCCACACCGCGCAGCAATATTCCAGCAGAGGACAAACAAATGTTATGTAGGCTGTCTCTTTAGTGCGTTTGTCGCATCTTCTAAGTGTTCTGCCAACAAAGCGCAGCCTTTGTTTCACCTTCCCCAGAGTATTATGTATGTGGTCTTTCCAATTTAAGTTGCTCGTAATTTTAATTCCTAGGTCTTTAGTCGAATTGCCAGCCCTTAGATTTGTGCGATTTGTCGTATACCCAAAATTTATTTTTAGTACCCATGTGGATGACCTCGCACTTTTCTTTTGGGGGACTGATGACCTTAGCTGTTTAGTCCCCCTTAAACATCCCAACAACCACCACCACCACCACCACTTTTCTTTGTTTAGTACCACTTGCCACTTTTCGCACCATACAGAAATTCTCTCTAGATCATTTTGTAATTGGAATTGATCGTCTGATGATTTTACTAGACAGTAAATTACAGCGTCATCTACAAAAAATCTAAGGGGGCTGCTCAGATTGTCATCTACATCATTTATGTAAATCAGGAACAGCAGAGGGTCTATGACACTACCTTGCGGAACGCCAGATATCACTTCTGCTCTACTCGATGATTTACCGTCTATCACTACGAACTGTGACCTCTCTGAGAGGCAATCACGAATCCAGTCACACAACTGAGACGATACTCCATATGCGGGCAATTTGATTAATAGTTGATTGTGACGAACGGTAGCAAAAGCCTTTGTACTCAGGTGAGTCATGTGAAATGGTTTCCGACGAGATTATGGCCGCAAGAGGAGGACTAACAGACTCTGAATACGGAGAGCGTTAGGGAATCGGTCTGATATCCCTTGTCGACAGCACTCACTACTTCTTTGTTTAGTGCCACTTGCCACTTTTCGCACCATACAGAAATTCTCTCTAGATCATTTTGTAATTGGAATTGATCGTCTGATGATTTTACTAGACAGTAAATTACAGCGTCATCTACAAAAAATCTAAGGGGGCTGCTCAGATTGTCATCTACATCATTTATGTAAATCAGGAACAGCAGAGGGTCTATGACACTACCTTGCGGAACGCCAGATATCACTTCTGCTCTACTCGATGATTTACCGTCTATCACTACGAACTGTGACCTCTCTGAGAGGCAATCACGAATCCAGTCACACAACTGAGACGATACTCCATATGCGGGCAATTTGATTAATAGTTGATTGTGACGAACGGTAGCAAAAGCCTTTGTACTCAGGTGAGTCATGTGAAATGGTTTCCGACGAGATTATGGCCGCAAGAGGAGGACTAACAGACTCTGAATACGGAGAGCGTTAGGGAATCGGTCTGATATCCCTTGTCGACAGCACTCACTACTTCTTTGTTTAGTGCCACTTGCCACTTTTCGCACCATACAGAAATTCTCTCTAGATCATTTTGTAATTGGAATTGATCGTCTGATCAATAGTGTTACACAAGGACGATATTTTCTGAATCCATGTTGGTTATGTATCAATAAGTCATTTTCTTCAGGGTGATTCATAATGATCGAGTACAGTATATGCTCCAAAATCCTACTGCAAATTGAGGTCAGTGATATAGGTCTGTAATTCAATGGGTTACTCCTTTGTTGAATATTGGTGTGACCTGTGCTACTTTCCAGTCTTTAGGAACAGACCTTTCGTCAAGTGAGCGCTTGTATATGATTGATAAGAAAGGCGCTATTGTGTCTGCATACTCTGGACGGAACCTGATTCGTATACCAATGGGCTATGGGAATAGACACCCGACGAGAGTGCCTTTAATAACAGCAGACGTCGCCTACAGTGCTTCTCCTGACCATATCGGCTGGATCTTAGAAGATTGGAAAACCGTAGCCTGGTCAGACGACTCCCGATTTCAGAACTTAGAACTACTTAAACCTAACTAACCTAAGGACATCACACACATCCATGCCCGAGGCAGGATTCGAACCTGCGACCGTAGCGGTCGCGCGGTTCCAGACTGTGGCGCTTAGAACCGCTCGGCCACCCCGGGCGGCATGGTAGGCTTCGATTGTGGCGCAGACGCCACGTAGCCATGGACCCAAACTGTCAACAAGGCATTGTGCAATCTGGTTGCAACTCCATAGTTGTGTGGGTTGTGTTCACACGGATTGGAATTGATGCTCTGCTCCAGTTGAACCGATCATTGACTGCTGATGATTATGTTCGACTACTTGGAGGCCGTTTGCAACGATTCATGCAGTTCATGTTCCCAAACAACGATGGTATTTTTATGGATGACAATACGCCATGTCAGAACATTCTGGACAATTCGAGCGAATGATCTGGCCACCAGATCGCCCAACGTGAACACCATCGAACATTTATGGGACATAATCGAGATGTCAGCTGGTGCACAAAACCCTGCATCGGCAGCACTTCAACAGTTATGGACTGCTATAGAAGCAGAGCATGGCCCATTATTTCTGCAGGGGTCTTCGAAGGACTTACTAAGTCCATGCCACCTCGAGATGCTGCACTACGCCGGGTAAAAAAGGTTCGACAAGATATTAGGAGGTAACCAATGACTTTTGTCACTTCAGTGTATATTGGATACAAGTATTTAACTGTTGTTTCCATTCTCTCTTTGTATCTTGCATAATTGTTCGTAGTTGGAGTTGATTTGCTATTTTTAGTAATATAGGTTCAAAATGGTTCAAATGGCTCTGAGCACTATGGAACTTAACATCTGAGGTCATCAGTACCCTAGAACTTAGAACTACTTAAACCTAACTAGCCTAAGGACATCACACACATCCATGCCCCAGGCAGGATTCGAACCTGCGACCATAGTGGTCACACGGTTCCAGACTGAAGCGCCTACAGCCGCTCGGCCACCGCGGCCGGCTTGTAACTGGGCATTAGACACACATGGTACATGACGACTCTATCTGTACCAAGTAGAAACATAAATCCTAAAAAGAACTATAAGTCGTACTGTGGCTCAAATTTCACCGACGTTGTCCCAGAAACGGAGGGGCTTCGGGCGGGGTCGGGGGGAGGAGGGGTTGTGAGGAGGGGCAGAAGAACGTAGGTTTCGAAATATTTGCAGGGCTCTGTGATATTTTAATTATTTAATCACATTCTGTCCTTTATTATTATTTCTTTCCTTTCTCAGACGTTATGTATGGTTAAAAATGGAAAGTGACGCGGACCTTGATCAAGCGTGACTTCCTTTTAACTGTACGGAATATGTTACATTGCATTTAGGAACTTTCGGGTAATTGAACATGTATCAATAATTACAGATTTCTGTAGTTGTATATATACGTTTGGCTGTAGCTGTATTGCGTTGATGAACTGGTGGATATTGTGTGGTATGACTCCTGTAGTTGATAGTATAATTGGTATAATTATACTGATGCCACATGTCCTTGACTTCCTCAGCCAGTTGGATGTATTTTTCAATTTTTTCTCCTGTTTTCTTCTGTATATTTATTGTATTGGGTATGGATATTTCGATTAGTTGTGTTAATTTCTTCTTTGTATTGGTGAGTATGATATCAGGTTTGTTATGTGGTGTTGTTTTATCTGTTATAATGGTTCTTTTCGAGTATAATTTGTATTCATTATTCTCCAGTACATTTTGTGGTGCATACTTGTATGTGGGAACGTGTTGTTTTATTAGTTTATGTTGTATGGCAAGTTGTTGATGTATTATTTTTGCTACATTGTCATGTCTTCTGGCGTATTCTGTATTTGCTAGTATTGTACATCCGCTTGTTATGTGATCTACTGTTTCTATTTGTTGTTTGCAAAGTATGCATTTATCTGTTGTGGTATTGGGATCTTTAATAATATGCTTGCTGTAATATCTGGAATTTATTGTTTGATCCTGTATTGCAATCATGAATCCTTCCGTCTCACTGCATATATTGCCTTTTCTTAGCCATGTGTTGGATGCGTCTTGATCGATTTGTGGCTGTGTTAGATGATACGGGTGCTTGCCACGTAGTGTTTTCTTTTTCCAATTTACTTTCTTTGTATCTGTTGATGTTATGTGATCTAAAGGGTTGTAGAAGTGGTTATGAAATTGCAATGGTGTAGCCGATGTACACTCCTGGAAAATGAAATAAGAACACCGTGAATTCATTGTCCCAGGAAGGGGAAACTTTATTGACACATTCCTGGGGTCAGATACATCACATGATCACACTGACAGAACCACAGGCACATAGACACAGGCAACAGAGAATGCACAATGTCGGCACTAGTACAGTGTATATCCACCTTTCGCAGCAATGCAGGCTGCTATTCTCCCATGGAGACGATCGTAGAGATGCTGGATGTAGTCCTGTGGAACGGCTTGCCATACCATTTCCACCTGGCGCCTCAGTTGGACCAGCGTTCGTGCTGGACGTGCAGACCGCGTGAGACGACGCTTCATCCAGTCCCAAACATGCTCAATGGGGGACAGATCCGGAGATCTTGCTGGCCAGGGTAGTTGACTTACATCTTCTAGAGCACGTTGGGTGGCACGGGATACATGCGGACGTGCATTGTCCTGTTGGAACAGCAAGTTCCCTTGCCGGTCTAGGAATGGTAGAACGATGGGTTCGATGACGGTTTGGATGTACCGTGCACTATTCAGTGTCCCCTCGACGATCACCAGTGGTGTACGGCCAGTGTAGGAGATCGCTCCCCACACCATGATGCCGGGTGTTGGCCCTGTGTGCCTCGGTCGTATGCAGTCCTGATTGTGGCGCTCACCTGCACGGCGCCAAACACGCATACGACCATCATTGGCACCAAGGCAGAAGCGACTCTCATCGCTGAAGACGACACGTCTCCATTCGTCCCTCCATTCACGCCTGTCGCGACACCACTGGAGGCGGGCTGCACGATGTTGGGGCGTGAGCGGAAGACGGCCTAACGGTGTGCGGGACCGTAGCCCAGCTTCATGGAGACGGTTGCGAATGGTCCTCGCCGATACCCCAGGAGCAACAGTGTCCCTAATTTGCTGGGAAGTGGCGGTGCGGTCCCCTACGGCACTGCGTACGATCCTACGGTCTTGGCGCGCATCCGTGCGTCGCTGCGGTCCGGTCCCAGGTCGACGGGCACGTGCACCTTCCGCCGACCACTGGCGACAACATCGATGTACTGTGGAGACCTCACGCCCCACGTGTTGAGCAATTCGGCGGTACGTCCACCCGGCCTCCCGCATGCCCACTATACGCCCTCGCTCAAAGTCCGTCAACTGCACATACGGTTCACGTCCACGCTGTCGCGTCATGCTACCAGTGTTAAAGACTGCGATGGAGCTCCGTATGCCACGGCAAACTGGCTGACACTGACGGCGGCGGTGCACAAATGCTGCGCAGCTAGCGCCATTCGACGGCCAACACCGCGGTTCCTGGTGTGTGCGCTGTGCCGTGCCTGTGATCATTGCTTGTACAGCCCTCTCGCAGTGTCCGGAGCAAGTATGGTGGGTCTGACACACCGGTGTCAATGTGTTCTTTTTTCCATTTCCAGGAGTGTATTTATATGAGTGATTGCTTTGTGTATTTTGTTAGTTTCTGCTCGTTCTATAAAGAATTTTCTTTACCTGTCCATAATGTAGGTTTTTTATGTCTATCAATCCCTCCTTCCTTTCTGCTTAATGTGAATCTTTCTGTTGCTGAATGTATGTGATGTATTCTATATTTGTGGCATTGTGATCGTGTAAGTGTATTGAGTGCTTCTAGGTCTGTATTACTCCATTTCACTACTCCAAATGAGGAGGTCAGTATTGGTATAGCATAGATATTTATAGGTTTTGTCTTGTTTCTTGCTGTCAGTTCTATTTTCTGTATTTTTGTTAGTCTTTGTCTATCTTTTTCTTTTAGTTCTTCTTTAATATTTGTATTTTCTATTCCTATTTTTTGTCTGTAACCTAGATATTTATAGGCATCTGTTTTTTTCCATCACTTCTATGCAGTCGCTGTGGTTATCCAATATGTAATCTTCTTGTTTAGTGTGTTTTCCCTTGACTATGCTATTTTTCTTACATTTGTCTGTTCCAAAAGCCATATTTATATCATTGCTGAATACTTCTGTTATCTTTAGTAATTGGTCAAGTTGTTGATTTGTTGCTGCCAGTAGTTTTAGATCATCCATGTATAGCAAATGTGTGATTGTGTGTTGGTATGTTCCAGTAATATTGTATCCATAATTTGTATTAATTAGCATGTTGGATAGTGGGTTCAGAGCAAGGCAGAACCAGAAAGGGCTTAATGAGTCTCCTTGGTATATTCCACGCTTAATCTGTATTGGCTGTGATGTGATATTATTTGAATTTGTTTGGATATTAAGTGTGGTTTTCCAATTTTTCATTACTATGTTTAGGAACTGTATCAATTTAGGATCTACTTTGTATATTTCCAATATTTGTAGTAACCATGAGTGGGGTACACTATCAAACGCTTTTCGGTAATCAATGTATGCGTAGTGTAGCGACCTTTGTTTAGTTTTAGCTTGATATGTCACATCTGTATCTATTATCAGTGGCTCTTTACATCCTCGTGCTCCTTTGCAACATCCTTTTTGTTCTTCATTTATAATTTTGTTCTGTGTTGTACGTGTCATTAATATCTGTGTAATGACTGAAGTTAATATTTTGTATATTGTTGGTACGCATGTTATGGGGCGATATTTTGCTGGGTTTGCTGTGTCTGCTTGATCTTTAGGTTTCAGATAGGTTATTCCATGTGTAAGTGTATCAGGGAATGTGTATGGGTCTGCAATGTAACTTTTAAATAATTTAGTTAGATGTGAATGTGTTGATGTGAACTTCTTGAGCCAGAAATTCGCTATTTTATCTTTTCCAGGGGCTTTCCAATTGTGCGTGGAATTAATTGCTTGGGTGACTTCATGTTGCAAAATTATCACTTCAGGCATTTGTGGTATCATCTTGTATGTGTCTGTTTCTGCTTGTATCCACCGTGCATGCCTGTTATGTTGTACCGGGTTTGACCATATGTTGCTCCAGAAGTGTTCCATGTCTGTTATGTTTCGTGGGTTGTCTATTTTAATGTGTGTGTTATCTATTGTCTGATAAAATTTCTTTTGGTTTGTGTTGAATGTTTGGTTTTGTTTCCTTCTATTTTCACTTTTTTTTAATCTTCTAAGTCGTTTGGCCAATGCTTGTAATTTCTGCTTCTTTTTATCTAATTGCTCTATCGCTTCTTGTTGTGAGATTTTACCTAACCTTTTTCGTTTTTTGTCTGATATTTCATTTGTTGTAAATTGTGTTAGCTGTCCGATGTCTTTTCTCAGTTTTTCTATTCTAATCTGTAGCCTGTGTTGCCATGCTGGATTTGGGGGTTTCTTCTGTGTGTTGGTTTGTTCTGATCTCTGACTAGTGTGTATATTTAGTGTAGTGAGTGCTCCTATATAAACCAGTAGTTGTAACTCTTCCATAGTTGTATTTTCATTTATTTTGTTGTGTATGATTGTGTTGATAGTTGTTTCGACGGTTATTTGGTGGTCTATACAAGAATGGTCTAATGTCTGTATTTATGTCTTTGTATTCTATATATGTTAGCTGAAATTTTTCTTCTATATCTAACATGTGTGTCACTTCATGTTCTATTTGTGCTTGTTCTGGTGGCTGTCTTAAGATTTCGTTTTCCTCTGATTGTTTAATTGATGCGTGGTGTTCTTTGTTTGTTTGCTCTGGGATGTTTGAGTCCATTACTGTATTTTCTTCTTCTTCTGATTGCACATTATTTTGTTCCAGTATTTGATGTTTTCTAATTCTGACTGGGGTGTCCTGTTATTTTTGATTGTTACACGGATCTGATCAGCTAGTCGTTGGTCTGTTAACA
The DNA here is from genome assembly GCF_023898315.1 of Schistocerca nitens. Lineage (NCBI taxonomy): Eukaryota > Metazoa > Arthropoda > Insecta > Orthoptera > Acrididae > Schistocerca > Schistocerca nitens. The sequence continues at coordinate 133,277,858 of NC_064617.1, read as the reverse complement.
ATTTTAATTCTGGGTATCTGGTAATAAATGTTGTGTATACTTGTGATCTGTATCCAGTTGTGTTGGTTCCTAAGTTTGTTGCTTGGTAATAACAGAACATGAGGTGTCGGTTAAATTCATCTGGCCATCTCATCCTCTGTCTTTGTTTTCCTTCTAGAGTGGTTGCAGGAAGCATGTCCTGCAAAACACCTCTATTTGGATTTAAATCATTTTCCAGTTGGCTAGCAGTCTCGTTACTTGCGGACGGGCATACCTGTAGGGTTCAAGCGTCGTCCCCGGCCATGACAGCGCTTGTCCGAGGCTTTATTATTATTATTATTATTACTATTACTGTTATTATGACATTAATCTTAAATTTCTAAATGTAGTCCCTTTGTTCGCTAGAGTCCAGTGTACACAGCATCAGAAGTTGGCTGCAGACACTGTTCAAATGGTTCAAATGGCTCTGAGCACTATGGGACTCAACTGCTGTGGTCATAAGTCCCCTAGAACTTAGAACTACTTAAACCTAACTAACCTAAGGACAGCACACAACACCCAGCCATCACGAGGCAGAGAAAATCCCTGACCCCGCCGGGAATCGAACCCGGGACCCCGAGCGTGGGAAGCGAGAACGCTACCGCACGACCACGAGATGCGGGCGCAGACACTGTTCACTGACGGAGTGTTTATATGATCGTCATGTTCCAGAATTTGCCTTTAATGTTACGTAAGATAGCTAGACTTCTTATGTCATGATACTGGTGTAGCTCAGTGGGGATTTGTTATGAAGGTTGTTGGCAGTGTAACCTAGTGATGTTCTTTTAGATGAAACCGGTTGTGATATAATAACTGTGTATCAATATAGCTGTGGCGGTTTCTTATTCGTATTAACTTCGTAACAGCCAAGCAGATCCAAATAGTCAAGCTGAGGTACATTCATGTGGCAGACATGTAAATTCAGACACGTCATCCAAAACAGTACTAGTCCTACACAACGTCGTAATGAAAAGTATCACTACCAGACTGTTTCTCTTGGTAACTGCAGGTCACCACTGTTGTGAATCTCTGCAAGCTGAATTATTGCACTGACCGGAAGTCTTTGAACTGTTGTACATAATGTGAGCCATAAGTTCACTTTTTGGCACAACAGTTGAAAAAGAAGAGGGACAAGACTCGGGTTTGGCTGGCCTGTCTGCGAGAAATTGCAAAGTTGCGATTACAACATATTGGGTCATGGACGCTGTGTTATTCAGCTTCGAGGGAGCCGTTTAAACTGACCTTGTGCCAAATGTATAGACACCAATTCCACTTGTTATTGCTACACGGAGACTACATCGTAAATACCGGAGAAAGCGGCTTCAGAACAGGAAACGTTCCCTCACGACAGTATTTTCATCCACTCGATTGGACATGCACAGGCATTCGATTTCCAATTCAGGTAGTTAATCTTAAAGTTTCATACAGTGTGGAACGTGGCAGAACTTCTGTGGGATGAAGATTGCCATATTTTCCTAGTAGGTGGAACCGGCGGTGTTGCTAGTTGCTTACTTGCAACGGCTTCATAAGCAAGAAGCTGACAACTGTTATCAGCCATTCTAAATAGGGCTACTAAATGCGCTCTCTGTTTTATGTCCACAGAGACAAAGTGATCATTTTACTAAACAGTGTAGTACAGTATGTGCCATATTATGTTGCACTGCCAGAATCAGTGAAAGCGTTTTGTGCTTGGAGCAGTTAAGCGAAGCTTAATTCTTGAATTGCCCTTGTAAGTAGGCATAAGAAAGCTTGTAAAATATCAGTATTAGATAGGATACATTTGCAAACACTAAGCTGTGTAAAAGGTAACGTCGGGATATAGCGAGGCATTCTGACTCTGTACAGGCAGAGCGAAAACCCTTCTGTTTGTGTTACGTTAATTCAGTTTAGCGCTTGCTCTTTGTTCGCTGTCTGCGATAATGTAACAGCTATGCAAGACGATCTGCGTGTGTAGGAAATGCTACGCAGTATGGCTCCACGTGTCGCGTGCTGCAGCGACGCAACCTCCTCTCTCTTTGACAGCCGTGACGACCACGGGCTTTGGATTACCGACAGGAGGCCTACGTTCGCTCGCACTAAACTCTCTGGAACCTACTCACGGTGTTTTCCTGCTATGCGTAAGGGTCATCTATAAGCAGCACCACATTGCGTAAGACTCATTCTCGCAGTCACGCGATGCCTCCATGAACTGGCGGAGCACAAAAGACAGTTACGCTCTAGGCTACGGCCACCGTTAACACCGACTTCAGGCTATTCAGCCGAGGGCCGTCGTCGGTCAAAATTGACTGATCTTTCAATCCCTGGTGACAGGGGCGTCCAACCCGCGGCCCGCTGACTACATGCAGCCCAAAGCAAGTATCAATGCGCCTCAAGAAGTGAGCGTCTATCACACGATCGTTACAAAAAAAAAAAAAAAAAAAACCGTGAAATTCCGTTCATGTGAAGTTACGAGAAACTGAAGCATAATCTTCAAGACTGGATGAGAATGACATACGCAGTCATACTTTTCGATTTGATGCAAAAATTCAAAAATAGAGTTCAGAATTTTCGAAAAATAATAAAATTTTTGTATTTTGTGCGGCACGTTTTACAAACAGTGTATGTTGTGAGATGGATTTCAGGTGGAATGCATAGAGTTGCAGTCTGACATGCAAATAAAAGAAAAAAAACTGATCATGTATGTTTCTTCGACTTTTACAAATCATACCTGCCCAGAGAGAAATATTCCTTGCTGCACAGTCATCTTTGTTTCGAAGCACATACGTTTGTGGACAGTCATTTTCAAGAGTAAAGCACACAAATAATAAAAATAGAACCAAGAACTCTGATAAACACCTTGAGAACACCATGAGAATTGAACCACTTCGATCGAACCTAATGCTGACACTTTACAATGATGAAAGATCTGATACATTACTTTCCCAAATTCATAATCAAATGACTAACTCCATGATTTGTAATCACTTACATATAAAATTGTTAATGAACTCTCATATATAAAGCGCCAAATTAATTACATTTTACTTTTTAAAATAAAGAAACATAAATTAATAAGTTCTAAATTACTTAAATGTGTTATCTATACACCTGCGACCGTCCCTACATTTTTATTTTGCTCAACGGTTATTGTTAGCGTTAGCAGTAAGTATATTATGTGCGGCCCATAAACACTCGTCTTCTTCCATTGTCGCCCTGGTAAGCTGAAAGGTTGGGCACCCCTGCTTTACGGCAATAGTTTTGCGGGCTGAGTGCAGTCGACTTCATCGAAACCGGACGGTGGTCAGCGGAATTAAAGTCTGTTTGATTTCTGAGCCCTATTCGGTGTATGCTCCCTTGTGGTGTCGCGAAAAACTTATTTAAAAATGGTTTTATCTAAATAAGATTAGGCATCATGTATCCATAAACTGAGCAAGCAATATACGATATCAAAAAATTGTGAAGTGAAATAAAGTTCAAGGAGAAGAAATAAGAACATAAGAGGCTTAGCCGTGGTGTTTTAATTGTGTTTTATTCAGGAGTGCCATCATGAGAAACTTCTTTCTCGCAACTCGTTGTTTCACATTGAAAATTTACGTGCCCGTTAGCATATTTGGTTGGAAGGGGTTGAGTACTTAGTATGTTCCCAAATTATGTGTTCGTTAAGTTTCAGAACTGCAGTAATTGTGTACATACAGACGCAAAGCTAGTGTTTACCGTACTGACTACCTTTTTAAAATTGCCTAACAGTAGTTTGTTGCCACTGTTGGTGCTTGCCGTAAAAGTCTGAAAGTGGACATTGTTTCTCGGTACTGTGATATAAACAATCTAATACCGGTTATTCCCTACAACTTGTGTTTGTTAGAGAACGATGCGCTATCTTTCAGAATGCTTTATTGGGACTAATGGCAATCAGGGCAAGAAGTAACTCTCTCGTTTTGCTCTTCTCTGGTTTCCGATTTTTGTATTTACATGCTAATCAATAGATGCTGGCCTTCACACTAAACAGCTGGAAAATTACACGTCTAAAATCCATTTACCAGAAACTGTTGTTGTTGTGGTCTTCAGTCCTGAGACTGGTTTGATGCAGCTCTCCATGCTACTCTATCCTGTGCAAGCTTCTTCATCTCCCAGTACCTACTGCAACCTACTTCCTTCTGAATCTGTTTAGTGTATTTATCATTTGGTCTCCCTCTACGATTTTTACCCTCTACGCTGCCCTCCAATACTGAATTGGTGATCCCTTGATGCCTCGGAACATGTCCTACCTAGTTCAGTTGTGCCACAAACTTCTCTTCTCCCCAATCCTATTCAATACCTACTCATTAGTTATATGATCTACCCATCTAATCTTCAGCATTCTTCTGTAGCACCACATTTCGAAAGCTTCTATTCTCTTCTTGTCCAAACTAGTTATCGTCCATGTTTCACTTCCATACATGTCTACACTCCATACAAACACTTCCAGAAATGACTTCCTGACACTGAAATCTATACTCGATGTTAACAAATTTCTCTTCTTCAGAAACGCTTTCCTTGCCATTGCCAGTCTACATTTGATATCCCCTCTACTTCGAGCATCATCAGTTACTTTGCTCCCCAAATAGCAAAACTCCTTTACTACTTTAAGTGTCTCATTTCCTAATCTAAATGCCGGCCGCGGTGGCCATGCGGTTCTAGGCGCTTCAGTCTGGAACCGCGCGACTGCTACGGTCGCAGGTTCGAATCCTGCTTCGGGCATGGATGGGTGTGATGTCCTTAGGTTAGTTAGGTTCAAGTAGTTCTAAGTTCTAGGGGACTGATGACCTGAGATGTTGAGTCCCATATGCTGAGAGCCATTTGAACCTAATCTAATTCCCTCAGCTTCACCCGACTAAATTCGACTACATTCCATTATCCTTGTTTTGCTTTTGTTGATGTTCATCTTATACCCTCCTTTCATGACACTGTCCATTCTGTTCAACTGCTCTTCCAAGTCCTTTGCTGTCTCTGACAGAATTACAATGTCATCGGCGAACCTTAAAGTTTTTATTTCTTCTCCATGGATTTTAATACCTACTCCGAATTTTCTTTTGTTTCCTTCACTGCTTGCTCAATATACAGATTGAATAACATCGGGGAGAGGCTACAACCCTGTCCCACTCCCTTCCCAACCACTGCTTCCCTTTCGTGCCCCTCGACTCTTATAACTGCCATCTGGTTTATCTACGAATTGTAAATAGCCTTTCGCTCCCTGTATTTTACCCCTACCACCTTCAGAATTTGAAAGAGAGTGTTCCAGTCAACATTGTCAAAAGCTTTCTCTAAGTCTACAAATGTTAGAAACGTAGGTTTGCCTTTCCGTAGTCTAGCTTCTAAGTTGTCGCAGGGTCAGTATTGCCTCACGTGTTCCAATATTTCTACGGAATCCAAACTGATCTTCCCCGAGATCAGCTTCTACCAGTTTTTCCATTCCCCTGTAGAGAATACGCGTTAGTATTTTGCATCTGTGACTTATTAAACTGATTGTTCGGTAATTTTCACATCTGTCAGCACCTGCTTTCTTTGGGATCGGAATTATTATATTCTTCTTGAAGTCTGTGGGTATTTCACCTGCCTCACACATCTTGCTCACTAGATGGTAGAGTTTTGTCAGGGCTGGCTCTCCCAAGGCTATATGCAGTTCTAATGGAATGTTGTCTACTCCCGGGACCTTGCTTTGACCTAGGTCATTCAGTGCTCTGTCAAACTCTTCACGCAGTATCATGTCTCCCATTTCATCTTCATCTACATTCTCTTCCATTTCCATAATATTGTCCTCAAGTACATCACCCTTGTATAGACCCTTTATATACTCTTTCCACCTTTCTGCTGAGAACTGGGTTTCCATCTGAGCTCTTGATATTCATAGTAGTGGTTCTCTTTTCTCCAAAGGTCTCTTTATTTTTCCTGTAGGCAGTATCTATCTTACCCCTAGTGAGATAAGCCTCTACATCCTTACATTTGTCCTCTAGCCATCCCTGCTTAGCCATTTTGCACTTCCTGTCGATCTCATTTTTGAGACGTTTGTATTCCCTTTTGCCTGCTTCATTTACTGCATTTTATATTTTCTCCTTTCATTAATTAAATTCAGTATTTCTTATGTTACCCAAGGATTTCTACTAGACCTCGTCTTTTTACCTATTAGGTCCCCTGCTGCCTTCACTACTTCATCTCTCAAAGCTACCCATTCTTCTTCTACTGTATTTCTTTCCCCCATTCCTGTCAATTGTTCCCTTATGCTCTCCCTGAAACTCTGTACAACCTCTGGTTCTTTCAGTTTATCCAGGTCCCATCTCCTTAAATTCCCACCTTTTTGCAGTTTCTTCAGTTTTAATCTACAGTTCATAACCAATAGATTGTGGTCAGAGTCCACATCTGCCCCTGGAAATGTCTTACAATTTAAAACCTGGTTCCTAAATCTCTGTCTTACCATTATGTAATCTATCTGAAACCTGTATCTCCAGGATTCTTCCATGTATACAACCTTCTTTTATGATTCTTGAACCAAGTGAAACTTCCTGGCAGATTAAAACTGTGTGCCCGACCGAGACTCGAACTCGGAACCTTTGCCTTTCGCGGGCAAGTGCTCTACCATCTGAGCTACCGAAGCACGACTCACGCCCGGTCCACACAGCTTTACTTCTACGTGAGTCGTGCTTCGGTAGCTCAGATGGTAGAGCACTTGCCCGCGAAAGGCAAAGGTTCCGAGTTCGAGTCTCGGTCGGGCACACAGTTTTAATCTGCCAGGAAGTTTCATATCAGCGCACATTCCGCTGCAGAGTGAAAATCTCATTCTTGAACCAGGTGTTAGCTATGATTAAGTTGTGCTCTGTGCAAAATTCTATCAGGCGGCTTCCTCTTTCATTTCTTAGCCCCAATCCATATTCATCTACTACGTTTCCTTCTCTCCCTTTTCCTACTACCGAATTCCAGTCACCCATGACTATTAAATTTTCGTCTCCATTCACTACCTGAATAATTTCTTTTATTTCATCATACATTTCTTCAATTTCTTCGTCATCTGCAGAGCTAGTTGGCATATAAACTTGTACTACTATAGTAGGCGTGGGCTTCGTGTCTATCTTGGTCACAATAATGCGTTCACTATGCTGTTTGTAGTAGCTTACCCGCATTCCTATTTTCCTATTCATTATTAAACCTACTCCTGCATTACCCCTATTTGATTTTGTGTTTATAACCCTGTAGTCACCTGACCAGAAGTCTTGTTCCTCCTGCCACCGAACTTCACTAATTCCCAATATATCTAACTTTAACCTATCCATTTCCCTTTTTAAATTTTCTAACCTACCTGCCCGATTAAGGGATCTGACATTCCACGCTCCGACCCGTAGAACGCCAGTTTTCATTCTCCTGATAACGACATCCTCTTGAGTAGTCCCCGCCCGGAGATCCGAATGGGGGACTATTTTACCTCTGGAATATTTTACCCAAGAGGACGCCATCATCATTTAATCATACAGTAAAGCTGCATGTCCTCGGGAAAAATTACGGCTGTAGTTTCCCCTTGCTTTCAGCCGTTCGCAGTACCAGCACAGCAAGGCCGTTTTGGTTATTGTTACAAGGCCAGATCAGTCAATCATCCAGACTGTTGCCCCTGCAACTACTGAAACGGCTGCTGCCCCTCTTCAGGAACCACATGTTTGTCTGGCCTCTCAACAGATACCCCTCCATTGTGGTTGCACCTACGGTACGGCTATCTGTATCGCTGAGGCACGCAAGCCTCCCCACCAACGGCAAGGTCCATGGTTCTTGAGGGGGGGGGGTACAAAAAAAAAAAAAAAAAAGAAGAAGAAGCAAGTCGCAATACTTACCTAGATTTCGTGTACGCCATTTTTGGTGAAACGATCAGTAAAGGGTAAAAGAACGGACCCGTAAAATTACAGACCAATATCCGTAACATCGGTCTGCTACGGAATTCTGACTTCGAATATCATAAATTCTCTAGGGACCGAAAAGCTTATGTCCACAAATCAGCACAGTTTTAGAAAGCCTTGCTTGTGTGAAACTCAGATATCTTTTCTCACATAACACAAGTATACTGCGAACTGTAGACGAAGAGCAACAAGCAGATTCCATATTTCTAGATTTCGGAAAACCATTTGATACGGTAACCCACTGCAGACCTTTAACGAGGGTACGAGGTTGCGGAATGGGTTTCCAGATGTGTGACTTGCTCGAAGACTTCTTAAGTAATAGAACCCAGTAGTTGGTGTGATGAATGGCAGCTGGCTCTAAATGTAGAATACTGCAAGTTATGTCAGATAAGTAAGGAAATCAAAGCTGTAATATTCGGGTATAGCGTCAGTAGTTTCCTGCTTGCCACAATCACTTCGTTTAAATATCTGGGCGTAACACTTGTAACACCCCACCCGTCACTTATCTGGTTTTGGCGTGTGTTCACCCCAGCTAATTGACTAACAAATCAACAGAGAGTGCAAAACTGCCGCAATATCGGATAACGCAAAGAAAGTAATATGGCCCTGTGACTCCTGATTGAACTGCCGTGGCAGTGTTGACATTAATTGATTCAGAACTGATCACTTTTAATTAAAAAGGGGTGCACATTGATGTTATATGCAGCTATTGAACACCAGATGCAAATGTTGAACATAAAATTAATTAAGAAAGTGACTTGGTATTTCAACTACTTGATTGAAAACAGATGCAGTCGATTATGACAAATTTATTTTAACTCACGACCTTCAATCATCACATTACATGACTCTCCTACCAGGCAGTGGTAATAAATTGCGTTTGCGTGGAGTAAAGCTCGATAACTCAAAAGTAATTCCTATCGACTGACCCAGGCGTAATGCGAAGTGAGAGAAGAATTCTACAGTACACGGCCCATGAAGCCCTCGTGGAAACTTTGCCAACGTGATCCAAAAAATTAATCAGTGGCCGGAGTGGGCGCAATATCACCGAATACAGCGTGGCGGAGCGGCGTCGTTGTGTGGACGTCGGCTGACCTCGTGGTGCTGCAAGGCTGCGCTCGTCCATTCACTCCTAGCTATCCTGCTCAGTACATAGCTGAACCAAAACTTTCTGTCTCCAAGCTCAATCGTTCACTTTGCTAAGTCCTAAACTGCAGAGATGCTCACTCTTTCTCAGGCAAGCTGAGTAAAGAACACCACGTCCGCACTCTAGGCAAGCTGGGAACAGAAGACCTCTACTGAGACTTCTGCCAGTCCGCTCTTCGCCTCGGTTTCCCCTCCAGCAAAATCACTTACGCCAATTGCAGCGCAAGTTGCGTTAATTATGCGTCGCTTTCCAGCGCCGACCAGTGCCTGCTCTGAGGAGTGAACAAATTCCCACAAAATTTCCCTTCCTCTCAACTTCTTCTATTTAGCTCCCCACAGGCCACCCATCAAGGTTAGCGTCTGCACAAACACCAAGTTTTCCGGAATCCTGACTCCCAGGAGAGTACTTCAAATTCCTCGGTCCTACGTTCCCATCGGAGGCCAGCGTATTTCATGCTGCCGCTCTTCACCTGATTTACTTCAGGCTCTGCGGACCGTGAATTCAGCATGAAGTTGCTATAGTCACGAACAAGCATATTTTGACCTCTGTTGACCGCTCCACCGTAGCTTTGCGCGGCTTTGTCGCATGTTCCACGGACATTTATCAACAGGCGTACAAGTTCTCCGTCTGTTTCCCGGTACCAGCACGGAGTCAGGGTCAACCACCCACTCACTGTCAAGGTGGCTGGAGGCCGCGCACCGTTACCGCTTTCTCAGAGCTTGAGCCGCCCTAAGCTGCCTATTGTCGCTTCCCTTAGCCGCTCCCCCGGCCGGCCACGGTCAAATACTTCCCTGGGGTAAACTAGCGTCCAGTAAAGTTTTCATGTCGTGTGAATTACTTTAAAACCATCTCCCGACATTAATTATACCACTACGTCCATAATATACCCTCTACAAGATGCGTTGTGCCTTGTCAGTCATTTTGTTCAGCACTACTGTTCGCTCAACGTGAGTTAGGTGATCTTTAATGACTTCCTGTAAGGGGCATAGTTCTTGCCATCCTACACACTGCAAAGCGATATGAAATGGAACGAGCATGTGAGAACAGTGGAGGGGAAGGCGAATTGCCGACTTTGGTTTATTGGGAGAATTTTAGGAAAGTGTGGTTCATCTCTAAAGGAGACCTCATATATGATGAAGGTGTGACCTATTCTTGAGTACTGCTCGTGTGCCTGGGATCCGCGCCAGGACGAATTAAAGAAAGACATCGAAGCAATTCCTAGGAGGACTACTAGATTCGTTACCAGTTGGTTCGAACAACACGCAAGAGTTATCGAGATGCTTTGGAAACTCAAATGGGAATCCCTGGAGGGAAGGCGACCTTCTTTTCGAGGAACACCGTTGAGAGCATTTAGAGAACTGCCGTTTGAAGCTGACTGCAGGACGATCTTCCTGCCGCCAACATACGTTTTGCGTAAGGACCACGAAGATAAGATACGAGAAATCAGAACTCATAAGGTGGCATATAGACAGTCGTTTCTCTCGATCTGAGTGGAACAGGAAAAGAAAGGATTGTTAATGGTACAGGGTACCCTCCTCCAGGTATCGTACGATCGATGGCTTGCGGGACATTTAATTAGACATAGAACTGATTCCACAGAAATCAGATTTGTTACAAGAAAGAACACCTCTCTGTACAACGAAAAACCAGTCGAAAGTTGCAAATTTTACTTTTTTTTATTCACTCGCTGACTAGGTTCGGGCCGAGACCCTTCTTCAAATCATCGTAACGCAGTCAAAAACGGTAATCCGAAGATGTGAAATCTATGTCAAAAACGTGCAACGAATAGTTACAGAGCATACAGATCACTGTTCGTTACACATTTTACGTAGTTCTCACATCTTCGGAAATACCACTTTTGACTATGTTTCTATGATTTGAAAATGGGTCTCAGCCCGAAAATAGTCATCGAGTGAATAAAAAAAGTAAAATTTGGAACTTTCGACTGGTTTTTTGTTGTGCTGATTACCGGAAGTTGCTGATCCATAGCTACTCCAGCATACTGGAAGTTCGTAAAGAACACCTCTGTTCATGTAAGCAGACCGTAGGGTCTCAACGAGGCGCCACAGAAACTGCCACAGAAACCAACTGGGAGGAGAAACCCGCGAAGCAGGCGCTACAGAAACTTCCACGGAAACCAACTGGGGGGAGAAACCCGCCGAAATGTTTCCATGTCCCTTAACCTTATAGAACGAATTTAGACAGACGCTTCTAGGATCCTAACAGGTCGGGATGGCGCATTTGAAAGTGCAGCAGAGATGCTCGGTGACCTTAAATAAGAACCCTTAGAAGACCACAACGTTTTTCTCGTGAAAGTTTGCTGGGTAAATGTAGGGAACCGATTTTCAAGAGAACTATATGACACCCTGATGTGGGTCGCTTGACACGATTGAAAACGCAAGTGGCGCTGGTTTGTGGTCAGTGGAATGCACGCTACAGGATGACTGGCTGGAAGCTGTCCTTAACGAATCTGTAACAATTCTTTGTGTCGCTGTGGAGCCGACTGCTGCTCAAATCGCTGCTACAGACGCATTACGATGCGCCAGAGCCATGAGCCTGTACGATGGTCTTCCCTCTCGTTAGTGCCATGTGGTCGTTCGGAGCTCGGTTTTCTTGCGATCGTACGTTCCCGTGACCACCGCTGCCAGCAGTCGTGAACAGTGGGTTCAGTCCTGCCAAGTCTTTTTGCAAATTCGCGGAAGGAACGTCCAGCTTCTCGTAGCTGTATTCCATGACTTCGTTCAAACTCAGTGAGACAGTGGCGTCCTTATCGCCAGCCATTCAACTAACCAAGACCAGTCTCAAGGACAACTGACGCTCACGACCGTTACAGCGTGTATTTAAAGCATAGCTGATCTGTGTCCACGTAGCGGCGCTACAAGCGCCAGTTTTATGCGACTGGCGCGAAGTTTGAATAGACCCCATCTTCCAAATGTAACTTCCGTTTATGTCGCACAACTCCTACTTGGTGTTGCGGTTTCTTTTCCGTCAGTGTATTTGTGTGGGCGATTTTTAAATGTGTGATAAAATTAAAGATCATGCGAGGGATGAAGTTCGTCCTGAAACGCGGTTTCTGAGTCCAAGAAAGTCATCCTATCGAAATTTTCACACATATAATCAAGGCTTATAGGAAAGTGATGAATGTAGCTTGAGTTCGAAAATAGTTTATCGTGTCCAATGGCGAACTAACGATCTATGATGACGTACAGTAAGCGCGGCCTTCAATTATAGTGACTGAGGAACTCTTTTCAAGGACTGAGGAAAAAACGGGATGGAAGTCTCACTATTGATGGATTGAAGTTGTGCTTTCATGAACTTTCACGATCAGCACATTGTCAAATTGTTAGTGATGATTTTGGCTATAGAATATATGTGCCAGGTTGGTTCCTCGAATTTTGACAGATGAACGCAAAAAACCACGACTGGTTGCTATACTGTCTTTTCTTGCTCGTCTCAAGAATGGAAAGGAATTTATTAACCTCACTGTTACTGGCAAAAAGATTTGGCATTCGCTAAAAAGTCCCGAATCAAAGCTCAAGTCAGTGGAATGGCATCATTCCAGATCTACCCAAAACAAAGCGAAAGAAATCCTGAGCCCCAAAACGGTAATGGCCACAGTGCTCTGGCATCGACGGGGTGTCTTCCTCTCCGTTTTTATACCTGGAGGAGAGACTGTAAATTCAACGTCCTACTGTAACACCTTTTACCGACTACACCGCGTTATTCAACTCGGAGTCTCAGAGGGAGTGGATTGTTACCCGACGGCATTGAGATTCTTCACAACAGCCCGGACCTGGTGCCCGAGCGGTTCTAGGCGCTACAGTCTGGAACCGCGTGACCGCTACGGTCGCAGGTTCGAATCCTGCCTCGGGCATGGATGTGTGTGATGCCCTTAGGTTAGTTAGGTTTAAGTAGTTCTAAGTTCTAGGGGACTCATGACCTCGGATTCTAGGTCCCATAGTGCTCAGAGCCATTTGAACCATTTGAATTCTTCACGATAACGCTCGCCTGCATTTTGCTGCGCTGTTGAACGAACTGCTTCGACTGTTTAAGTGGAAAGTTTATGAATATCCACCTTATTACCCGGTCTTGGGCCGGCCGGTGTGGCCGAGCGGTTCTAGGCGCTTCAGTCTGGAACCGCGTGACCGCTACGGTCGCAGGTTCGAATCCTGCCTCGGGCATGGGTGTGTGTCATGTCCTTAGGTTAGTTAGGTTTAAGTAGTTCTAAGTTCTAGGGGACTAATGACCTCAGATGTTAAGTCCCATAGTGCTCAGAACCATTTGAACCATTTTTGAACCCGGTCTTGGCCCTGAGCAGCTTCCACCTTTTTCCCAGATTCAAAGATTTTTGGGCGAAAAGCGTTCTGCAAATGACAGCGAACTGGAAGAAGACATCAGTGAGTGGTTCAGTAACTTCGCTGCAACTAAGTGTGCAGAAGGCATAGGAAAGCTTGTGGAGTGCTACGATAAATGTTTAAATTCGAACGGCGACTACGAAGAAAGTAGCTAAAGCGTCAAGATATGTTGTAAAATAAGTTTTCTTTCGTCATCTTGAATAAAAAAAGTCGGAAGGAGCGAACCTTCTTTACTTCGACAAGCGATCATTTTAAAAGAAATACAAGTGTTATAAATAGAGCAAATTACTTGCCCTCTTGTGCTACAAAACTTGAGCATTTCAGAATTAACCAGCAGAGGGGACAGTGAATTCAAAAGGGCTTGCTTTCAGAGGGATTTCACGGAATTTATGCTTGCTGAGGTATCCACTCTGAAATGTTCTTACGAAGTGGAGAACCTCAGAGGAGTCGGAGCTCTAATTCACAAAGTTATCAATTGCCACACACTCTAGGCAAGAATTGGAAAATACTTCAGCTACATCTCAGACATAATGCTCGGATCTGGTGAACTGATTGTTGTCCAGATGCCACTCACCATAAGTATTAATGCACACTTTCGTCGCCCTGCGAACTAGTCGAAGGGGATTTTCTACAATGAAGGAACATTAAGGATCAATATATGTGAAGATAGTAACTGTTCTCGAAAGAACAGATACCATTGATGACCGTGCAAGTTCTCTAGAATAAATGATAATTAATTGAAACCCTCAGCTGCTGACAGGTGTTGTTGGTAGACATTTTCAGTTGCCCCCATCGAGGTATATCAACAAAAAAAATGGTTCAAATGGCTCTGAGCACTATGGGACTCAACTGCTGTGGTCATAAGTCCCCTAGAACTTAGAACTACTTAAACCTAACTAACCTAAGGACAGCACACAACACCCAGCCATCACGAGGCAGAGAAAATCCCTGACCCCGCCGGGAATCGAACCCGGGAACCCGGGCGTGGGAAGCGAGAACGCTACCGCACGACCACGAGATGCGGGCGTATATCAACAAACATGGAAGTAATCTTCTGAATTGATTCAGGGGAACCACACAAAACCTAAATATCGATGGGCGGAAGGGGATTGAACCCCTAAATATGAGTACAGTTACAACCATTGCGCTGTGCTACTTTTCTGCGAAACTTATGTTGAGCGACGCGTCTGAGAACACGGTGTGGCTCTCAATTGCTTGGATATCTGGGGATAGCGTGTTTCGTTAGATAAATAAGCATCGAGGAGAGATACTGTTTCTGTGCTCTTCAGTACGAAGACTGGTGTGATGCCTCTCTCTATGCTACTCTATCCTCTGCAAGTCTCTTCATCTCCGAATAACTACGGTAGGCTACACCCTTTTGAATCTGCTTGCTGTACTCATCTCTTGGTCTCCCTGTACGGTTTTTACCTCCCACACTTCCCACAAATACTAGATCGGTAATCCCTTGATGTCTCACAATGTGTACTACCAACCGATCCCTCCCTACAGTCAGGTTGTGCCACAAATTTCTTTTTCCTCCAGTGCTATTCAGTACCTCTTCATTAGTTACATTACTACCCATCTAACCTTCAGCATTGTCCCGTAGCACCAGATTTCAAAATCTTCTATTCTCTACTCGTGTAAACTATTTATCATCCACGTTTCACTTCCATACCCGGCTACACTCCATGCAAATACTTTCAGAAAAGACTTCCTAGCACTTACATCTATATTCGATGTTAACTAATTTCTTTTCTTCGAAAACGCTTTTCTTTCCACTACCAATCTAGATTAATATCCTCTTTACTTTGACCACCATTTGTTATTCTGCTGCCAAATAACAAAACTCGTCTATTACAAGGGTGTCTTTCCTAATCCCCTGATTAAATTCGACTACATTCTGATGTGTCGGCAGAAGTGCCAACACCGTGTTGTTTGAGGAAGCCGAAATGCACGCTATAAGCTCACGCAGGATGGCGTGAGGTCTGAAACAGGATACTTAATGAATGCTATAAAGAAAAGTACGTAGCTGCTGGAATACTTAACTTTAATCCACAATTGGTGAACATTGGTCTTGTTACTGTACTTGCTTCATTAGATACGTAGCAAAGGATAAATGGCGCCTTGCTAGGTCGTAGCAATTTAAGCTGAAGGCTATGCTAACTATCGTCTCGGCTAATGAGAGCGTAATTCTCAGTGAACCTTTCCTAGCAACGTCGGCTGTACAACTGGGGCGAGTGCTAGTAAGTCTCTCGAGACCTGCCGTGTGGTGGCGCTCGGTCTGCGATCACTGACAGTGGCGACACGCGGGTCCGACATGTACTAATGGACCGCGGCCGATTTAAAGCTACCTAGCAAGTGTGGTGTCTGGCGGTGACACCACACATTCCATTATCTTTGTTTTGCTTTTGTTGATGTTCATCTTACATGCTCTTTCAAGACAATATCAATTTCGTTCAACTGCTCTTCCCCGACTTTTTCTCTCTCCGATATAAGCATAATGTCATCGGCAAATCTCAAAGTTTTTATTTCCACTCCCTGAACTTTATCTACTACTCCAAATTTTACTTTTGTTTCCTTTACTGCTTGTTCAATCTTGTATCACTGCCCTCTAAACCACCGCTTCCGTTTCATGCCCCTCGACTCTTCTAAGTGCCATCTAGTTTCTGTACAAGTTGGACATAGCCTTTCACTCCCTGTATTTTACCCCCACTACCTTCAGAATTTCAACAAAAGTAGCAGCACTAACTGTAGCAAAAAAGAAAAAGCCCTGTTCACTGTTACGTATATAACTGCCATCTTCTGAATGAACAGAATTGGATGTACGGAGACTACGTGCCGAGCAGTGTGTTATGTCAGACATGAGAACGAAGTCTTTCGTGACGGCACTCTTGTAAAAAACATTGTCGGTCTTCTTGCCGCATCAGTCCAGGCTAAAATGATTCAAATGGCTCTGAACACTATGGGAATTAACATCTGAGGTCATCAGTCCCCTAGAACTTAGGACTACTTAAACCTAACTAAACTAAGGACATCACACACATCCATGCCCGAGGCAGGATTCGAACCTGCGACCGTAGCAGTCGCGCGGTTCCGGGCTGAAGCGCCTAGTACGGCTCAGCCACCGCGGCCGGCGCAGTCCGGGGTAAAACCTCGAGGTTTCGACGATTACCTGCATCAGCAGAACCTGACGAAGGCGATGGAGGTAATCGTCGAAATTTACGCGTCAAGAAGTCCGAGAATGTTTCTTCCCGAAGAGATGTATTAAGTCATAAAAAAACCTCTTAGTGATGGAGGATAAAGGATAATAATACAACCAAATAAATTTCGTGATTTTCTCGTCCTGGCTTTGGTGACATACAGGGCAAAGAAAAATTACCACGCTGTAACTTCACGGTGCCTTTCCCTACATGCAAACAAAACAAAAAATTGTAACTAAATTTCGTCCTGAGCATAGTTTCATTAGAAACAATGTGGACTTGGGAACACAGTAATCACACACACAGATATCTAGATACCTTCTTTGAATACCCTGTAACTGCAGTGCCCATTTGGTACAACGGATAGAGTTTTGGTTCAGGGAGATTGGAGTGGAGGATTCGATCCCGAGCATAGGTGTGTCTGCTTTTATCTATGTAGAAGGCAGTGAAAGGATGACTATCACGACGCCCCCATCTAGTTGTGCATCTCACTGCAGATTTGAGTGATCACTGTATCTTCCAGCTGTGCGAGGGATCAACAGGAACCGGTCACTGCTTCATATTTTCTTACTTTAATTATATATGCTAGTAACTCCAGCTTTTCCTTATAATGAAATAAATAAATTTACCAAATTATGAAAACAGTGAACCCCGTGCTACGAAATAAACGCGCGGAAACATAGAATTACAAATGTGCTCTATGGCATACTAACATAATGTCAAACTGTCTACTGTTTAGTAAATCCACATATTTTGAATAGACTTGTCTCATTTAAGCGGGTCCGGACAGATTGAAATCTTGAACGTTCAACGAAGGAAATGTTACAATGTGTGAAGTTTGAAAAGACTGCTACAAACTGTTGGTTGTTTCACAGTGAATAAAATTTTAAATTTTGATAAAGAAAGACTTATGGCATCAGTGAAAGCTTTAGAGACCTTGAACTAAGGGCACAGGAGCGCGGATTATTAGAATAAAGGAAAATGCAAGACAATATGAAAATGCCAGCACACAGCCTGCCGTATTAATCAGGGACAACTTTAATGGCTGTTTCGCATAATCTGTATGATTCAAGAATAAAGTGCAGTTTTTATCAGCTCCTAATTCCTAGAATTTGCTCAGAATCACAGCGTTCGTAATAACTGGCCGACAGTCATCCTGTAAACGAGAAGTAATATCTGGCGTTACCCAAGGAAGTGTTATAGGCGCTTTGTTGTTCCTGATCTACATAAGCGATTTAGGAGACGATCTGAGCAGCCCTCTTAGATTGTTTGGAGATGATGGTGTCATGCCGTCATGTAATGTCATCAGACGATCAAAACGAATCGCAAAACGATTTAGACAAGATATCTGTACGGTGCAAAAAGTGGTAGTTGACTCTAAATAATGAAAAGTGTGAAGTCATCTACGTGAGCACTAAAAGGAATCCGGAAAATTTCAACTACACAGTAAATCACAGAAATCTAAAGCCTATAAACTCAGATAAAAGCTTAGGGATTGCAATTGCGAATAACTTAAACTGAAACGATTACATGGATAATGTTGTGGGAAGAACAAACCAAAGACTTCGATTTATTGGCAGAACGCTTAGAAAATGTAACAGGCCCGTTAGAGAGACTGCTTACACTACCCTTGTCCGGCCTCTTATGGAGTGTTGCTGAACGGTGTGGGATACGCGTAAGATAGAACTGACGGAGGACATCTAAAAAGTTCAAAGAAGGGCAGCTTGTTTCGTACTATCGCGAAATAAGGGAGAGAGTGCCACGGTCATGATACGCGAATTGGTGTAGCAGTCATTAAAACAAAGGCGTTTTAAACTGAGGCAGGACCTTCTCATGAAATTTCAATCACCAAATTTCCACTGACAGTGTGAAAATATTTTGTTGACGCCCACCTACATAGAAATTATCATTACAATAAAATAAGGGAAATCAGAGCTCACGCGGAAAGATTTAAGTTCAAATGGTTCCATTGGCTCTGAGCACTAAGGGACGTAACTGCTAGAACTTAAAACTACTTAAACCTAACTATCCTAAGGACATCACATACATCCATGCCCGAGGCAGGATTCGAACCTGCGACCGTAGCGGTCACGCGGTTCCAGACTGTAGCGCCTAGAACCGCTCGGCCACCCCGGCTGGCCACTGGCCAAAAGATTTAAGTGTTCGTTTTGTAAGTAGGCTGTTTAGGTTTTTATGTTGTAACTCCACGTAGCACTCTGTATACAAATCACTGACTGTGCTGTGTGCAGTCTGTGGCTGGTTTGCATTGTCGGAATATGTGCTATTGTAGTGTTGGGCAATTGGATGTGAACAGCGCGTAGCGTTGCGCAGTTGGAGATGAGCAGCCAGCAGTGGGGGGTGTGGGAAGAGAGATGGCAGAGTTTTGAGAGCGGACGATCTGGACGTGTCCGTCAGAAAAACGAAATTTGTAAGACTGGATGTCTTGGACTGATATATATATATATATATATATATATATATATATATATATATATATATATATATAATGACTTTTAAACACTATTAAGGTAAATACATTGTTCTCTATCAAAATCTTTCATTTTCTAACTATGCCTATCAGTAGTTAGTGCCTTCAGTAGTTAGAATCTTTTATTTAGCTGGCAGCATTGGCGCTCGCTGTATTGCAGTAGTTCGAGTAACGAAGATTTTTGTGAGGTAAGTGATTCATGAAACATGTAGGTTATTGTTAGCCAGAGCCATTCTTTTGTAGGGATTATTGAAAGTCAGATTGCGTTGCGCTAAAAATATTGTGTGTCAGTTTAGTGTTGGTCAGAATAAATGAAGAGAGAAACGTCTGAGTACGTTCAGTTCTGCTTAGCTGTTTGAAAATCAAATAACGTAAGAGGTTTTCCAGCACTGTCATTTATAAAATTTGTCTAAGGGGACGTTTCAATTTTTCACTCAGGCTGTTATAGAGCGGAACAGAAGAGAAGTAACTTAAAGGTGGTTCGATGAACAGTCTGCCAGGCACTTAAATGTGGTACTCGTTGGAGAATTGTGCATATTTTAACACAGGGGATTTCTTGTTTTGTAAATCTCAAAGAAGTTAGAGCTGTACATAAAAAAGTGTGGACAGTTTTTTTATGTTTTGTCCACTTTTTACGAAACTGATTATTATTTTTGAACTAATCAATACATTCAGAAGTCCCTCTATTGAAGTAGCTGGAAATGTGTGCCGTCCAATCCTTCTTTTTCTTTTTCCCCGATAGTTTCTGTGAAAAGGCGCCTTCTACGTGAATAAATTTTACATTGTTTAAGATAGGGGTTTTCCAACCTGTCTGGAGCCCCTTGCAAACCACGTGTGTGCTAGAGAATGGAACCGTTTATCTCTGAATTGCGAGAAGTGCTACCAACCCCAGAGCGGGGCGCCTAGCTCGCTGCCAGACGTATCCCGCCGGAATCATTGACCGGCGCATTGGCGTTCGCGAACTTCGCCCGATCAGCTGCGCGTGCTGACGCCAGACGTATGCACAGTGCATTCTGTTTACCTGCGCGCTGTTTGCAGTTGTTAAAGCGATAACAGAGAGCCGTTAGTCCGCAGTTTGCTCTCGGGCGCAAACACGGACCCCGCACGCGACGCTGAACAATGGCGGCCGTGGGCGCGCAGCTTTTCTTTGCGCTTAGCGAGAGCAAACTGCGGCGCGACCTCGGGCGAGGCTCTCCGGCGATGCGGCCGACTCATCCGCCGAGGTCGCGGCCTCCCCCGCCGTTTGCCGCTGTGTTGAGCTGGCGGGACCTATTACCGCGACCCCATCGCGACAAACACGCGGCCGCCGCCCGAGGCAGCGCTCAGCCGCGGGCGAAGGGAGCGCGCGCGCGGGCTACCCAGCTGCCGCGGTACTCTCACATATGCCCACTAATTCGTCTAAAGACGGTACTTTCTGGACTCACTCTCTTACGAGGGTCACCCCAAAAGAAATGCACATGTTTGAAAGTTTTACAGTGTGTAGATACATCTTTTAGGAAAATTATTTTCATTTCTCTACATGATTTCCTTCCCTTTCAACTGCCTTACGCCATCTTGGAACCAATGCCTGTATACCCGCACAGAAAAATTCTGGACCAACCAGTTGGAGCCACTGTTTGACAGCGTGCGCAAGTGAGTCATCATCTTCAAACCTTGTTCCACGAAGAGAGTCTCTCAGTTTCCCACATGGAGCCTGGTCAGGACTGTAAGGCGGCTGTTTCAGTGTTGTCCATCCGAGTTTTGCGATCGCTTTCATGGTTTTTTGACTGACATGTGGCCGTGCATTGTCGTGCAACAGCAAAACATCCTGCTTTTGCCGATGTGGTCGAACACGACTCAGTCGAGCTTGAAGTTTCTTCAGTGTCGTCACATATGCATCAGAATTTATGGTGGTTCCACTTGGCATGACGTCTACAAGCAAGAGTCCTTCGGAATCGAGAAACACCGTAGCCATAACTTTTCCAGCAGAAGGTGTGGTTTTGAATTTTTTTTTCTTGTTTCAAAAAACAGTTCAAATGGCTCTGAGCACTATGGGACTTAACTGCTGAGGTCATCAGTCCCCTAGAACTTTTTTTTTTTGGTCATCAGTCTACTGACTGGTTTGATGCGGTCCGCCACGAATTCCTTTCCTGTGCTAACCTCTTCATCACAGAGTAGCACTTGCAACCTACGTCCTCAATTATTTGCTTGACGTATTCCAATCTCTGTCTTCCTCTACAGTTTTTGCCCTCTACAGCTCCCTCTAGTACCATGGAAGTCATTCCCTCATGTCTTAGCAGATGTCCTATCATCCTGTCCCTTCTCCTTATCAGTGTTTTCCACATATTCCTTTCCTCTCCGATTCTGCATAGAACCTCCTCATACCTTACCTTATCAGACCACCTAATTTTCAACATTCGTCTATAGCACCACATCTCAAATGCTTCGATTCTCTTCTGTTCCGGTTTTCCCACAGTCCATGTTTCACTACCATACAATGCTGTACTCCAGACGTACATCCTCAGAAATTTCTTCCTCAAATTAAGGCCGGTATTTGATATTAGTAGACTTCTCTTGGCCAGAAATGCCTTTTTTGCCATAGCGAGTTTGCTTTTGATGTCCTCCTTGCTCCGTCCGTCATTGGTTATTTTACTGCCTAGGTAATAGAATTCCTTAACTTCATTGACTTCGTGACCATCAATCCTGATGTTAAGTTTCTCGCTGTTCTCATTTCTGCTACTTCTCATTACCTTCGTCTTTCTCCGATTTACTCTCAAACCATACTGTGTACTCATTGGACTGTTCATTCCGTTCAGCAGATCATTTAATACTTCTTCACATTCGCTCAGGATAGCAATGTCATCAGCGAATCGTATCATTGATATCCTTTCACCTTGTATTTTAATTCCACTCCTGAACCTTTCTTTTATTTCCATCATTGCTTCCTCGATGTACAGACTGAATAGTAGGGGCGAAAGGCTACAGCCTTGTCTTACACCCTTCTTAATACGAGCACTTCGTTCTTGATCGTCAACTCTTATTATTCCCTCTTGGTTGTTGTACATATTGTATATGACCCGTCTCTCCCTATAGCTTACCCCTACTTTTTTCAGAATCTCGAACAGCTTGCACCATTTTATATTGTCGAACGCTTTTTCCAGGTCGACAAATCCTATGAAAGTGCCTTGATTTTTCTTTAGCCTTGCTTCCATTATTAGCCGTAACGTCAGAATTGCCTCTCTCGTCCCTTTACTTTTCCTAAAGCCAAACTGATCGTCACCTAGCGCATTCTCAATTTTCTTTTCCATTCTTCTGTATATTATTCTTGTAAGCAGCTTCGATGCATGAGCTGTTAAGCTGATTGTGCGATAATTCACGCACTTGTCAGCTCTTGCCGTCTTCGGAATTGTGTGGATGATGCTTTTCCGAAAGTCAGATGGTATGTCGCCAGACTCATATATTCTACACACCAACGTGAATAGGCGTTTTGTTGCCACTTCCCCCAATGATTTTAGAAATTCTGATGGAATGTTATCTATCCCTTCTGCCTTATTTGACCGCAAGTCCTCCAAAGCTCTTTTAAATTCCGTTTCTAATACTGGATCCCCTATCTCTTCTAAATCGACTCCTGTTTCTTCTTCTATCACATCAGACAAATCTTCACCCTCATAGAGGCTTTCAATGTATTCTTTCCACCTATCTGCTCTCTCCCCTGCATTTAACAGTGGAATTCCCGTTGCACTCTTAATGTTACCACCGTTGCTTTTAATGTCACCAACGGTTGTTTTGACTTTCCTGTATGCTGAGTCTGTCCTTCCTTCTTTTTCGATGTCTTCACGTTTTTCCTGCAGCCATTTCGTATTAGCTTCCCTGCACTTCCTATTTATTTCATTCCTCAGCGACTTGTACTTCTGTATTCCTGATTTTCCCGGAACATGTTTGTACTTCCTCCTTTCATCAATCAACTGAAGTATTTCTTCTGTTACCCATGGTTTCTTCGCAGCTACCTTCTTTGTACCTATGTTTTCCTTCCCAACTTCTGTGATGGCCTTCCTTATTGCTGTATCTATAGCGTTAGAGAACTTCAAACGTATCTCGTCATTCCTTAGTACTTCCGTATCCCACTTCTTTGCTTATTGATTCTTCCTGACTAATGTCTTGAACTTCAGCCTACTCTTCATCACTACTATATTGTGATCTGAGTCTATATCTGCTCCTGGGTACGCCTTACAATCCAGTATCTGATTTCGGAATCTCTGTCTGACCATGATGTAATCTAATTGAAATCTTCCCGTATCTCTCGGCCTTTTCCAAGTATACCTCCTCCTCTTGTGATTCTTGAACAGGGTATTCGCTATTACTAGCTGAATCTTGTTACAGAACTCAATTAGTCTTTCTCCTCTTTCATTCCTCGTCCCAAGCCCATATTCTCCTGTAACCTTTTCTACTACTCCTTCCCCTACAACTGCATTCCAGTCGCCCATGACTATTAGATTTTCGTCCCCCTTTACATACTGCATTACCCTTTCAGTATCCTCATACACTTTCTCTATCTGTTCATCTTCAGCTTGCGACGTCGGCATGTATACCTGAACTATCGTTGTCGGTGTTGGTCTGCTGTCGATTCTGATTAGAACAACCCGGTCACTGAACTGTTCACAGCAACACACCCTCTGCCCTACCTTCCTATTCATAACGAATCCTACACCTGTTATACCATTTTCTGCTGCTGTTGATATTACCCAATACTCATCTGACCAGAAATCCTTATCTTCCTTCCACTTCACTTCACTGACCCCTACTATATCTAGATTGAGCTTTTGCATTTCCCTTTTCAGATTTTCTAGTTTCCCTACCACGTTCAAGCTTCTGACATTCCATGCCCCGACTCGTAGAACGTTATCCTTTCGTTGATTATTCAATCTTTTTCTCATGGTAACCTCCCCCTTGGCAGTCCCCTCCCGGAGATCCGAATGGGGGACTATTCCGGAATATTTTGCCAATGGAGAGATCATCATAACACTTCTTCAATTACAGGCCACACGTCCTGTGGATACAAATTACGTGTCTTTAATGCAGTGGTTTCCATTGCCTTCTGCATCCTCATGTCGTTGATCATTGCTGATTCTTCCGCCTTTAGGGGCAATTTCCCACCCCTAGGACAAGAGAGTGCCCTGAACCTCTATCCGCTCCTCCGCCCTATTTGACAAGGCCGTTGGCAGAATGAGGCTGACTTCTTATACCGGAAGTCTTCGGCCGCCAATGCTGATTATTTATCAAAATTTAGGCAGTGGCGGGGATCGAACCCGGGACCGAAGACGTTTTGATTATGAATCAAAGACTCTACCCCTAGAACTTTGAACTACTTAAACCTACTAACCTAAGGACATCACACACATCCATGCCCGAGGCAGGATTCGAACATGCGACCGTAGCGGTCGCGCGGGTCCAGATTGTAGCGCCTAGAACCGCTCGGCCACCCCAGCTGGCTTTCTTCTTCGGTGAATTTGAGTGATTCCTCTCCACTGATTGCCTCTTCGTCTCTGGCGAAAAATGATGGAGCCATGTTTCATCACCTGTCACAATTCTTCCAAGAAATTCACCTCCACCATTCTCGTACTGTTCCAAATGTTCGGTGCATACCGTTTTTCTTGTTTCTTTGTGAGCCACTGTGAACATCCTGGTAACCCACCCGGCACAAGCCTTTTTAACGCCAACACTTTCAGTATTCTGCAAACACTTCCTTCCCCTATCCCAACGTAGCGTGACAATTCGTTCACTGTGGTGCGTCTGTCAGCAGTCACCAATTCGTTAACTCTCTGCACATTGTCTGGAGTGTGTGCACTACGAGGCCTGCTGCTGCGAGAACAATCCTCGCCGGCCTAAGTGGCCGAGCGGTTCTAGGCGCTACGGTCTGGAACCTCATGACCGCTACGGTCGCAGGTTCGAATCCTGAAGAGCCAAAGAAACTGGTACACCTGTCTAATACCATGTAGGTCCCCGCGAGCACGCAGAAGTTCCGCAACATGACGTGACGTGGGTCGACCAATGCTTGAATTTGTGCTGGAGGGGACTGACACCATGAATCCTGCAGGGCTGTCCATAAATCCGTAAGATTACGACGGGGGGAGATCTCTTCTGAACAGAATGTTGCAAGGCTTCCCAGACCTGCTTAATAATTTAATGTCTGGGTAGTTTGGTGGCCAGCGGAAGTGTTCAAACTCAGAAGAGTGTTCCTGGAGCCACTCTGTGGCAATTGTGGACGTGTGGGGTGTCGCATTGTCCTGCTCGAAATGCCCAAGTCCGTCGGAATGCACAAAGGACATGAATGGATGCGGGTGATCAGACAGGATGCTTACCCACGTGTCAGCTATCAGCCACCTATCTAGACGTATCAGGGGTCCCATATCACTTCAACTGCACACTCCCCAAACCATTACAGAGCCTCCACCAGCTGAAACAGTCCCCTGCTGATATGCAGGGTCCATGGATTCATGAGATTGTCCCCATACCTCCATACCCATACACGTCTATCCACTCCATACAATTTGAAACGAGACTCCTCCAAACAGGCAACATGTTTCCCGTCATCAACAGTCCAATGTCGCTATTGACGGCGTAAAGCTTTGTGTGGCTCTGTCATCAAGGATAAACGAGTGGGCCTTCGGCTCCGAAAGTCCATATCGATGATGTTTCGTTCGATGGTTCGCAAGCTGACAATTGTTGATGGCCCAGCATAGAAATCTGCAGCAATGTGCGGAAGGGTTGCACTTCTGTCACACTAAACGATTCTCTTCAGTCGTTGTTGGTCCCTTTCTCGCAGGATCTTTTCCGAGCCGCAGTGATGTCGGCGATTTAATGTTTTACTGGATTCCCGACACCCACCGTACACTCGTACAGGAATATCCCCACTTCAGCACTACCTCGCAGTGTCCCATCGCTCGTGCGCCGACTATAACATCACGGTCAAACTCACATAAATATTGATAACCTGCCATTGTAGCAGCAGTAACCGATCTAACAAATGCACCAGACACTTGTTTTATATAAGCGTTGCCGTCGTAGTTCCGTATTTCTCCTATTTAAGGGCCGGCCGTGGTGGCCGAGCGGTTCTAGGCGCTACAGTCTGGAACCGCGCGACCACTACGGTCGCAGGTTCGAATCCTGCCTCGGGCATGGATGTGTGTGATGTCCTTAGGTTAGTTGGGTTTAAGTAGTTCTAAGTTCTAGGGGACTGATAACCTCAGTAGTTACGTCCCATAGTGCTCAGAGCCATTTGAACCATTTTTGAACAATCCTCAATATTGCCGTGCCCGGTTTCATCACGTAACCTGCTTTCCCACCGACTAACTGTACTGCGATCGACAGCAGCATCTCCATACACCTTTTTCAACCTCTTGTGGATATTTCCCACTGTCTCGTTTTCACAGCACAGGAATTCTATGACATCACGTTGCTTCTGACGAACGTCAACTGTAGCAGCCATCTTGAAGACATGCTGTGACGGCGCCACTCACGTGAACAGGTTGAACTAAGTTTGAAAACAAGCGGGAAGGATATATCTACACACTGTAAAACTTTCACACATGCAGAATGAAAACTGTATTTTTACAAAAATAGTGTGCATTTCTTTTGGAGTGACCCTCGTAGATTCTCTTTATACTGGAATCGGTAAACTGGTGGAAGTGAACCTCGGGGAATATCAGTTTGGATTCCGGAGAAATGTAGGAACACGCGAGGCAATACTGACCCCACGACTTATCTTTAGAAGATAGGTTAAAGAAAGACAAATCTGCGTATATAGCATTTTTAAACTTAGAGAAATAATTTGACAACGTTGATCTGAATACTCTCTATGAAATTCGGAAGGTAGCAGGGGTAAAATTAAGGCAGTGAAAGGCTATTTACAACTTGCATGGAAACCACACGGCACTTAAACTGATTACACAGAACACTATGACCACCTACCCAATAGCATTTGGCACTGATAACAGCAGCGACGCATCTACATTTACATGGATACTCTGCAAATCACATTTAAGTGCCTGGCAGAGGGTTCATCGAACCACCTTCACAATCCTCTATTATTCCAATCACGTATAGCGCGCGGAAAGAATGAACACCTATATCTTTCCGTACGAGCTCTGATTTCCCTTATTTTATCGTGGTGATCATTCCGGCCTATGTAGGTCGGTGTCAACAAAACATTTTCGCATTCGGAGGAGAAAGTTGGTGACTGGAATTTCGTGAGAAGATTTCATCGCAACGAAAAGCGCCTTTCTTTTAATCATTTCCAGCCCAAATCCCGTATCATTTTTGCGACGCTCTCTCCCATATTTCGCAATAATAGAAAACGTGCTGCCCATCTTTGAACTTTTTCGATGTACTCTGTCTGTCCTATATGCTAAGGATCCCACACCACGTAGCAGTATTCTAAAAGAGGACGAACAAGCGTAGTGTAGGCAGTCTCCTTAGTAGGTCTGTTACATTTCCTAAGTGTCCTGCCAATAAAACGCAGCCTTTGGTTAGCCTTCCCCACAACATTTTCTATGCGTCGTTTCCATTTTAAGTTGTTCATAATTGTAATACCTAGGTATTTAGTTGAATTTACGGCTTTTAGATTAGACTGATTTGTCGTGTAACCGAAGTTTAACGAGTTCCTTTTAGCACTCATGTGGATGACCTCACACTTACGTTATTTAGGGGCAACTGCCACTTTTCGCACCATTCAGATATTTTTTATAAACCGTTTTGTAGTTTGTTTGTCGATAAACGACAGCGTCATCTGCAAACAAACGACGACGGCTGCCCAGATTGTCTCCCAAATCGTTTATATAGATAAGGAACAGAAAAGGGCCTATAACACTACCTTGGCCGACCGAAGTGGCCGTGCGGTTAAAGGCGCTGCAGTCTGGAGCCGCAAGACCGCTACGGTCGCAGGTTCGAATCCTGCCTCGGGCATGGATGTTTGTGATGTCCTTAGGTTAGTTAGGTTTAACTAGTTCTAAGTTCTAGGGGACTAATGACCTCAGCAGTTGAGTCCCATAGTGCTCAGAGCCATTTTTGAACACTACCTTGGGGAACGCCTGAAATCACTTCTGACTTTCCGTCGGTTACTACGAACTGTGACCTCTCTGACAGGAAATCGCAAATCCTGTCACATAACTGAGACGATATTCCATAAGCACGCAATTTCACTACGAGCCGCGTGTGTGGTACAGTGTCAAAAGCCTTCCGGAAATCCAGGAATACGGAATCAATCTTGAAATCCCTTGTCTGTAGCACTCAGCACTTCTTGTGAATAAAGAGCTAGTTGTGTTTCACAGGAACGATGTTTTCTAAACGCATGTTGACGGTGTGTCAATAGACCGTTTCCTTCGAGGTAATTCATAATATTCTAACACAATATATGTTCTAAAATCCTGCTGCATATCGACGTTAACGATATGGGCCAGTAATTTAATGGATTACTCCTACTCCATCGTGTCATGGAAGCAATGAGGCCTCGGTAGGCCGCTGGAGGGAGTTGGCACCACATCTGCACAAACAAGTCACCTGATTCCCGTAAATTCCTAGGAGGGGGGCGATGAGCTCTGACGCCACGTTCACTCACATCCCAAATGTGTCCGATTGGGTTCAGTTCTGGCGAGTCACCACATCAATTGGAACCCTCCACTGTGCTCCCTGAACTACTCCATCACACTCCTCGTCTCGTAAGGTGGCGCTTATATCTTTTGAAAATTGCTACTGCTATCGGCAAACATAATCTCCAAGGGCTGTACGTGGTCTTCAACCAGTGTACGATACTCCTTGACCGTCTTGGTGCTTTGCACGAGCTCCACTGGACCCACGGATGTCAACGTGTCAAGGAGATGTTCTCCTGGAAGACGACTGATTCGAGCCCTTCCATCGGCATAATGAAGGAGGTATCGGGATTCAACAGACCACGCAATGCTCTGCCACTGCCCCAACGTCCAGTGCCCATTTCAGTCATAGTTGCAATGTCGTGCTGTTTACATTGGCACATGCATGAGTTGTTAGCTGCGGAGGCTCATCGTTAGGAGTGTTAGGTGCACTGAGTGTTCAGACACACCCTGTGACGTCCCTTCCCTCCTTCTTCACTCGCCGGGAGGAGACGCGACTCGTCACGATGTTCGTCCCCGTCGGTATGACGTGGAACAGCACCTGTAACTCTCGCAAGAACACAACTCCTCGCGTGGTTTAGAAATATTCTGTTATCTGTCCGCAACAATCTTCTCAGCTTGTGCCAACTGGTAAACTGCAATCGTTTGTTTTTGTTTTTATGCCCGGTTAGTTCTGTGATGAAATAAAATCTTGATTCTTGATTTCATCATTACGATCGTTTTCACATCATACATAGCGAGGACGAAATTTTCCTGTCTATTATTCCGTTGCTACGTCAAGTTATTAACAACGGTCCGACGTAACTCCAGAGGTAACTTATGTTGGAATAAATGTTTTTTTTTTTTTTAATACGCCGTAATACTGGTTTAAACTGATCACTTTCACTGTCTATTAATCATGTACTCACTTAGCCACTTCAAATGTTTAAAGAGTCAATCAACTTGTTTCATCATCATTGGCGCACGCAAGTCGCCGAAGTGGCGTCAAGTAAAAAAAACTTGCAATACGGCGGCCGAACTTCCCCGCATGGGGCCTCCCGGCCAACAATGCCATACGATCATTTCATTTCAACTTGCGTTAATACACATTGTATTGTCCATTTAATGAGTTCGGCGACACGAAAGATTTACCTTCTGACACAGATTTTATCATTCTTTCTGTAATTAATTGTTTTTCCCTACAACACACGCACACCGTTATGTCATTCAAGATTAACTTCTGTTCAGTAATCGTGACGCTGACGACAACCATTGACTAATCGGCGTACTTGTCTTTCTTCGTGTCTTCGTTTTATTGTGTCCTACTCAAGGCTACGAATTGTTTTTTTGTCGTTGATCCATTGCTCTCAAGGTTTCTAACTGTTCATCAATACGAAGGCTAAGTCCAATAAACCAGTATCACTCAATTGAAGTCTAACACTCGTCTTACTATACCGGCACGTTGAGAACGGTAAAGATTAATTTTCTTCAGTCGAACGACTGTGCAATAGTTCAATCTCTGTCTCACGAATTATCAAACTTCCAAAACTGAAAGAATCTGATAGCATTTGAATTCCAGACAACTATCGCAAAAGTACTCTAGAGCGACTCAAGAGCAACTAACTAACTGAACATTTCCATATCCGAGTTGCATTGTAGTATACGAGTTGCATTGTAGTCGCATTGAATTTCCTTTTCGATGCGGCTACAACCCTCTTCCATGGTAAATGTTATCTTTGACTGAATTACTTTCTTGCATTTAACCTTCGTTCATATGATTTTGAATTTATTCTATAGATGTTTGATAAAGAATCTATGATAATGCGTTCCTTTTATCTCCCCTTTTTGTAGTCTATTCTCAGTATTTGAATGATATAGGCGTTAATCAAAATATTACCAATGTAGATTTTATCGTCAATAGTTGCCGTCGCTACCAAGAAGACTCACTTCTCTACTTTAATTTTCCACAAAGTTTGTTAATTGGGGTTTTCTGTCCTCCGGGCGTTACAACTTATACTCTGCACAGCGTCGAAATCTGACGTTAGTTCCCGCACACTTCGCTGCCTGTCCTGGTTTATCAACCCGCCCAATCAACGACGCCCATCATCTCTAATGAGGGGTGACTGCCAAACCCAATGACGTCTGGACGAGATTTCACTTTGGTTTCACCACGTGTTGAAGATACTTATCACAGCATTTCTCGAACACCCTACAAGGTGTGCGGTATCCGAAATGCTCGTGCCGAGCGTCCGGGCCATCAAAATCTGCCATCGGGATAACTCAGTTAGATAGCGCGCCTTCCCCATACTACACGCGGACAGCACGCTGACTGGTACTACAAGCACCGTGCGTCTGTCTGACTAGAAGTCATTCCTCGCCCGGTCACATTGCTATTGCCTGGTAGGCTTTTTATCGCTAATCGGTCGGTGGTCATAATGTTCTGGATGAACATTGTATGAGAGTCGAGGGGCAGGAAAGAGAAACAGTGGTTGCAGCCTATCTCCGATGTTATTTAATCTGTACATTGAGCAATCGATTAAAGTTCAAGGAGAAGAAATAAAAATTTTGAGGTTTGGCGATGACATTGTAATTCTGTTAAGAGACAGCAAAGAAATTGGGAGAGTAGTTAAACGAAATGGACAGTATCTTGAAAGGAGCATATAAGATGAACATCACCATAGGCAAAATAAGGATAATGGAATGTAGTCGAATTAAATCAGATGATGTTGAGCGAATTAGATTAGGAAACGAGATACACGAAGCAATAGATGAGTTTTGTTATTTGGGCAACACAATGACAGATGATGGCCCAAGTAGAGACGACATAATATTTAGACTGGCAATGGAAAGAAAAGCGTTTCTGAAGAAAAGAAATTTCTTAACGTCGATTATAGATTTAATTGTTAGGACTTCTTTTCTGAAAGTATTTGTATGGAATATAGCCATGTATGCAAGTGAAACACGGATGAATAGCAGTTTAGACAAGAAGAGAATAGAAACTTTAGAAATGTGGTGCTACAGAACAATGCTGAAAGTTAAACGAGTATATCATGTAGCTAATTAAGAGGTACAGAATAGGAGAGAAAAGAAATTTATGGCACAACCCGATTAGAAAAAGAGACCGGTTGATAGGATACATCCTGAGACATCAGGGGATCACCAATATACACTCCTGGAAATTGAAATAAGAACACCGTGAATTCATTGTCCCAGGAAGGGGAAACTTTATTGACACATTCCTGGGGTCAGATACATCACATGATCACACTGACAGAACCACAGGCACATAGACACAGGCAACAGAGCATGCACAATGTCGGCACTAGTACAGTGTATATCCACCTTTCGCAGCAATGCAGGCTGCTATTCTCCCATGGAGACGATCGTAGAGATGCTGGATGTAGTCCTGTGGAACGGCTTGCCATGCCATTTCCACCTGGCGCCTCAGTTGGACCAGCGTTCGTGCTGGACGTGCAGACCGCGTGAGACGACGCTTCATCCAGTCCCAAACATGCTCAATGGGGGACAGATCCGGAGATCTTGCTGGCCAGGGTAGTTGACTTACACCTTCTAGAGCACGTTGGGTGGCACGGGATACATGCGGACGTGCATTGTCCTGTTGGAACAGCAAGTTCCCTTGCCGGTCTAGGAATGGTAGAACGATGGGTTCGATGACGGTTTGGATGTACCGTGCACTATTCAGTGTCCCCTCGACGATCACCAGTGGTGTACGGCCAGTGTAGGAGATCGCTCCCCACACCATGATGCCGGGTGTTGGCCCTGTGTGCCTCGGTCGTATGCAGTCCTGATTGTGGCGCTCACCTGCACGGCGCCAAACACGCATACGACCATCATTGGCACCAAGGCAGAAGCGACTCTCATCGCTGAAGACGACACGTCTCCATTCGTCCCTCCATTCACGCCTGTCGTGACACCACTGGAGGCGGGCTGCACGATGTTGGGGCGTGAGCGGAAGACGGCCTAACGGTGTGCGGGACCGTAGCCCAGCTTCATGGAGACGGTTGCGAATGGTCCTCGCCGATACCCCAGGCGCAACAGTGTCCCTAATTTGCTGGGAAGTGGCGGTGCGGTCCCCTACGGCACTGCGTAGGATCCTACGGTCTTGGCGTGCATCCGTGCGTCGCTGCGGTCCGGTCCCAGGTCGACGGGCACGTGCACCTTCCGCCGACCACTGGCGACAACATCGATGTACTGTGGAGACCTCACGCCCCACGTGTTGAGCAATTCGGCGGTACGTCCACCCGGCCTCCCGCATGCCCACTATACGCCCTCGCTCAAAGTCCGTCAACTGCACATACGGTTCACGTCCACGCTGTCGCGGCATGCTACCAGTGTTAAAGACTGCGATGGAGCTCCGTATGCCACGGCAAACTGGCTGACACTGACGGCGGCGGTGCCCAAATGCTGCGCAGCTAGCGCCATTCGACGGCCAACACCGCGGTTCCTGGTGTGTCCGCTGTGCCGTGCGTGTGATCATTGCTTGTACAGCCCTCTCGCAGTGTCCGGAGCAAGTATGGTGGGTCTGACACACCGGTGTCAATGTGTTCTTTTTTCCATTTCCAGGAGTGTAATATTGGAGGGAAGTGGGGGTGGGGGGAAGGGGGGAGAGGGGACGGGATACGTCAGGAACTAACTGATACAGCGCCCGGACATCATTTTCCAAAGCAGAAAACTCGAAAAAGATGGACTTTGAACATCACATTATTTTCAAATGGTAGGAAGTGAAACATTACCTGCGTATGGAATGTGTTGCTGGTGGACTCCATTTTTTATTATTCAAATTTTGTATGCATTTTAGTAAAAATAAAATGAATTTTTAATGAAAATAACATTTTATATTCAATCACTAATCGCCTAAAAATAAATTATAATTTGATAAACATATGCAGTGACTTAATATTACAAAAACAGATGTTTATCTATTCCGTACCAAATTTTAATTTGAATGCCCTCATTTTCATGTTATTAACATTCTCATTTGGAATTATTATTTATTTTACTTTTATGGTCTCACTGGACCACTTTAGTCAATCAATCTCTGGCCATCCTTTTCGATAAGTGCATGTTTGATTCTTTCCGCACTGCGCAATGTCTTTTCATCGGTTTCGATCTTTTCTGTCTTTCCTCATATGTAAATACCCTTTTCACTGTATGCCACCTGTCTATTTTTGATTTAAATCATATTTTATAGTTTTTTGAATTTTTTGAGATTTTCTGTTTTTGTTTTGTTCTTTTTTTCTATTTCTTCAATATTCTTTGTAATTTCTTTGATCTGTCCTACTTGTTGCTCCAGATTGCAAGATTCCTATGTAATTCTTCTTGTTGATTCATTTTCTGGTATCCTCATGATGTAACCAAAGCGAGAAATCCCAGTGTTACATGTTCTCTCTTATATTCTCCAGTTACCTAAACACTACTTCATTTGTCACTATCCTTCATTATCCCTCTGTCTAAGACTTTTATTTGTAATTGTTCTAGCTATTCTCTTTGTAGGATTTCGTTGATTCCGTTTCTCAGAGCACACTTTGAAAAAGAGTTTCACTTGAGTATGTTATCACTGGCTGAACCACAGGCCTGTAGCATTTTAATTTTGTTTTTATCGAATAGACGCTTTTATTGCTTGTAGAGCATGTTTAACCATAAATATGAAATTAATAAATAAAATTAGAAAAAAGTTTAGCAGGGAGACTAGAACCAATGAGCTCGTAGATACAAGACTGACACAGTATGCATTCAGCTAAAAGCGTTTCTACCAAAATGCTTAAAATTTTGTGTTCCTAACAACGTCAAGTAATTTTCTGATTTTCAAAGATCATTTTTTATAATTGCAGCTTAGTGGTTTAACCCTTTCGGTCATGGCGTTCTCATCTAAGGACATACTAAATAAATGCTTAGTATATTAAAACTCTTTAAATTTTACCATTTGTAATTGTTGTCACAAGCAGAGAGATTATTTGAGAACAGTATCGACATCTCCTGTCAATATGTTGTACGACAAAACAAAACTGATTGTGCTCAGTCATTTCGACACTTTCCAGTAATCTTTGTACCTCCCATCAGCCAGTTAATATATTCTGAGTTTAGGTAAAAAAAATTATTTGTGTGCATTCTTGAATGTGAAAACTAAAGGTGTCTTTCAGAACGAAAGGTAAGTGACATATTTATAACTTTATATACGTCTCCAAATGAGGATATTGTAATTAAAAGGTTGTAAGACCATAGTAATTTGGGACATTATTTCGCTCTCTTTTTAGTCGTCTTACGGTGATTTCACAATGCCCCGAGTCCAAGACAGACAAAGGCCACTTACAGAAGAAGAAGTTATAGAGCTCCTTAATTGATCTGTTATTGACGATCTATCCGATGATCCTGGCGATAATTTAGAACAAGAGGGCAATGATGGAGGCAGTGCTAGACGTTTTATATTATACGGTATATTTTAAGCTGAGTAGCCTAAACGCAAAGCACTGCACTGCGTGATAAGTGACACTGAGTAAATCACGAAACGCTCGTACCATTCAAACGACAATGCGTTGGCAGCGAGAATGTTATTGTTGCGTACGAATAAAAAAAAGTATACATTCTAATCGTAAGAGACTAAAAGGTAGCTTTGAATGTCCAGATTGGTAAGTCTGATGCCTGTTCATATGCTTTGTATCGCGACATGGCAGGGCGATAGCCACCCCTATTGTGCATTTAGCGGGCTTTACACCCGAAGACAATATA
Organism: Schistocerca nitens; assembly: GCF_023898315.1. Classification (NCBI taxonomy): domain Eukaryota; kingdom Metazoa; phylum Arthropoda; class Insecta; order Orthoptera; family Acrididae; genus Schistocerca; species Schistocerca nitens. Next base: position 133,242,409 of record NC_064617.1, on the reverse strand, counting down.
CAGTTAGCTGCTTTTGAAACCGAACACAATTTTTGACAGCCATTTTCGACGGTTTATAGCCGGTTTTGCAACTTGAAACATTTTCCATTTCGTAGGCGCTGAAACAATCTATACGGCCGTGAGCCCACCTCAGAATCGACATGAAATGAACTTAGCGGCTTTTTCATCTCGGCCACTCAGATATATGTTTTTTACGAGTTTTTCTTTTTGTAATAGCATATTTTATTACAAGTTCAGGAGATCTCGTTACCATCGGAGCACAAAACAATGATGACAATGCACAAGACCATCGTGAAACAGGTATTGTGCCTGAAACTGGTGTGATGGACGTTGTTCATATAGAGTGGCACCATAATTTTGGACAATTAATACCTAAAAAGATATACGATGGAGGAAAAGAGGACTTACTTATATATCTCCTTTTATCGAATGGTACAAATGTTACTCTAACCCAGTGGATAACATTGCGAATCTCCACCATTTTTTTAAAAAAATATTTCACTGATGTTCTTGTGCAGAAATGTGTGGAATGCAAAAATATTTATGCAGTTCATGGAAGTGTAAGTAATTTTTCTCCTACGACAGAAAAATAAATACTTTCACTTATGGGAATTCACATTCTGATGGGAAATTTGAAATACCATAGGATTACATGTTACTGGGAGCCACAGCTACGCATTTCCCAAACAGCAGACACTATTTCAGTTAACCATTTCCTAAAATTGAGGCAGAACTGTGTTGACATAGCAAGTGATCCTGATAAAAACGATCGATTTTGGAAAGTCTATAAGAGAACGGTTGCTGAGTTTACCAATAAAAGAACATCTTAGCATCGATGAGCAAATGTTGCCTTTCAAGCGATGATTGAATGTAAAACAGTATGTGAAGGACAAACTGAAACCATGGCAAATAAGAATATTTGCACTCTGTGGAATAAGCTGTCTAATGTTTGATTTAATAATATATCAAGGTTCGATGACAGAACTGGATCCAGAAATATTAAATATTTTTGGTCTTGGTGCATCAGTAGTGGTGAAATTAGCAGAAGGAATCAATGAAACAGATGAGCTTCTCATTTTCGATAATTATTTCTCAACTTATAGTCTCCTGCAGTACTTGAGATATAAAGATATGTACACAGTATGCATAGAGCGCCAAAATCGCTCCAAGAACCCACTATTTTCGAATGACAAAGACATGCAGAAATATGGTAGAGGCTCTGCTGAGGAACTGATAAGTGAAGTTGGAGAAGTTATAGTAAACAGCTGGTATGACAATAAGCCAGTGGTAATGGCATCCATTTTTATGGGAATTGGAAACAATGATGTGTGTAAGAGATGGGATAAAACTGAAAAGAAATATGTTAAAATCGACCAGCCAGAAGATATTCAAGTTTACAATCAACATATGGGAGAAGTCGACAAGATGAATTTTCTGATCACAATTTGTTGCACATTCATCAGATCGCGAAAGTAGACACCTCGCATGTTTGCTCATGCAGTTGCTATTACATGTGTAAATGCATGGCCTGAGTACAAGAAAAAGGCATCAGAATTAGGTTTTCCTAAAAGTAAGGCCCTTGATTTGCTTCACTTTAGGGCGTGTGTGGCAAAAGTACTGACAAAAATAGATAAGCCATCTGCCAGCAAAAGGGGAATCCCACTAGTGAGAGTCCAATGCCATCTACAAGAACTTCAAAACGAGCCATTGCGTCTTATAGTGCTCAGAGCCATTTGAGCCATTGCGAAAGTTCGTCCAGAACCTGATGTTCGTTTGGATAATGTTGGGCATCTTCCAGTGACCAATGACAAAAAATCATTTGACAGATACAACAAACCGGGTTGCAAAGGCAAAACCAAATTTTATTGAGTAAAATATAACACTTATGTCTGGACAGAGAAAAAAATTGTGCAGAAACATTGGGTGGCACCGGTCAGTCGGCGGCCGCGTCCACGTAGGCAGATTAGCGCAGCTATGAGCAGAGCTTTGTATGAAATGATGACCAGCAATAAAGCAGAGGTTAGGCCCTTGTTAGGTAGGAAGTCGATGAGATGGCTGTGAGTTTCTGTGAATTTCCGTGGGACAGGCAGTGGTGCCCAGGTGTCCAGACCCTGCTACAAAACATATTTGTGAAGGCACGAGGCTTTTAGAGAGTTTACGGTCGTTCTTTGGAAAGTTCGAAGTGGATGCAACAGGAGAGATAACGATCTTTTCATGGACGGCTGTGGTTCCATACAGGTCTTGCTTTTAGCAAAGACACGGCATAAATGCGTGGGAAAGAGGCTGTGAAGCAGAATCTTTTTCCTTTTCTCCCAATTTTAAAGTCGCTGGTTGGTCAAATATGTGTATGCAGAGCAGGGGGCAGTCCCCAGCTTCGAAAGCCGAGCTCCTGCTCGTGATTGGATTGTGTAAATGTGCTATGATACCGAGCTGGTGAGGAAAGTTGACAGAAAGAGAACAACTCACTCTTGTACTGGCGCTGTGCTAGTAAAGAATGGCAGGTCTTTACCTAAATGGTGAGACTTGCGTCCTTTGCTAGTATGCCACTTACAGCCTGTACCAGTCGCCATCTGAACTGTCAGAGGTACTGCTTCTTGCATCACGCACAGCCGGCCGGTGCGGCCGTGCGGTTCTAGGCGCTTCAGTCTGGAACCGCGTGACCGCTACGGTCGCAGGTTCGAATCCTGCCTGGGGCATGGATGTGTGTGATGTCCTTAGGTTAGTTAGGTTTAAGTAGTTCTAAGTTCTAGGGGACTGATGACCACAGATGTTAAGTCCCATAGTGCTCAGAGCCATTTGAACCATCACGCACACAACGAGTTATGTGTGGGTGTACTTATTTGTTCTGAGTCGGCCATCGAAACATTTGACACGTTCCATCACGCATAGTCGTGTCACGGAGTCAAATTGGTTTGGCAGACCAGCAAACGGTTCAACTTGCACACTGGAATCCAGAGGATTTTCAGAGGCTCATAGGGAAGCACCTGCGATCTGAATCAGCCGAATGTGAGACCGCGTATTTGTGTACTTCCGGGCACACGCCTTTAATAACAGATTGTCGCTGTCTGTGACTTCAGTCAGCGACCACGTCGTGCTGTGCTGCCCTCAACTGCAGAAGGGTAAAGTATTTGCTGCTACGGCATAGGGCTCCAATATATGCTTTGCAGCACCCTGTACTTTGCAGCTATATTTTTCTTTATGGAATAGTAGAGTATATATGCTTGATAGTAGTGTAGTTTTTGGGCCATACCACGGATTCACATTTATGAAGACAGACAAAGCGATTAGTTGTGGTTAGTGTGATGAGTTGATCCTCAGCTGATCACTTTGTTAACCATTGACTCCACATTATTGAAAGCGTTTGTCAAATAAAAATGTTTGTATGGCGTTTCTGTGGCTACATGTGATGTTAAGGATGAATAAATTAATTGTTATTTAGACCAGAACTCCTCCCACTGTTCTGATCAACATTACCTTTGCCATCTTTATTAAAGTCTTGATTGCCATTGAAAGATTTGGAAGTTTGCAAGGGTTAAGAAGATAATGCTCGGTCACTGATCTCCAAATTGTGTAAGTATGAAGAAAACTATAGAGGGCCTCACTGTGTTGTCCTCTTGGAAGTGGAACCCAAGCTGTTGCCCAGCTGTGGGATATCGGAGCCTGGGCGCGTTATATGACTGCCATTACGGTGGGCGTGTAGCTGAAACAGGAGGGAAAAAATAAGGAAGGGCAAACGAAAAAGGGAAAGAAGAGGACGAAGTAGGGGTGGGAAGAATATGAATGACAGGGGAACATTAAAGTGGCAAAGGGGCAGATATGCATTAAAAGGATTCAAATTATACTGCGGTGAGCAACAGTTGCGTAATACCTAACTTTCTTTTGTGTGCATATGCTTGTTTCTAGTTTTTGGCTTCTACACGGAGCCTCTCTCATTATAACAAGTGAGCCAAAGAAATGAATTTGGTGGTTTCTTAGTCCTAATTTGTAACTTGCTACTGGTGATTTATCTGACTTGCCCAGGCGACAATTGTTCTTGTGTTCCTTGCGGCGGATGTTAATGCTTCTTCCTGTAGCTCCTATGTGCACTTCACCACAAGTGCATAGCATTTTATATACTCCTGCTGTGGCAAGCAGCATGCGTAGGTCCTTCGCAGTGTTCAAATATTCATGCACCTTTGTTGCTAGTTTAGACACCGTATCAATACCTTGTTTGTGGAGTACAGTTCTGATGCAATCTGTGACAAATCAGAGGTAGCACAAGGACAGGGAAACTTAATTTTCTTTCTCTGACACTGTGGCTCTAGCAAAATCAACTGCGTTAAAATGTGGAGAGAGGCCACCGAAATTCTGAATCACGTAAACAATTTCAATAGAAGAAGGAATGAAATGAGACAAGTTGTAGGCCCTAGTGCTAAATTAAACAGACAGCGTCAGTTCTTCCTATCTACAAGCTCCACAGCACAGATTAGGGTGACTCCACGATCTGAGGTAGTGGGCTGGTGACGTGAAGAACAGATCATTGCTGAGTGCATTTGAGAGGCGTCCTCCAATTAGATCTCAACATGAGGCAGTATGCAGATCGGGCATTATGCTAACTCAGAATTCCAAAAATAATTTTCCTGACGTGACTCCTATATGCAATATCCGGCTTTTAATCACTTGCCCCTTTGAAGAACCACAACAGGTGAAGACACACACCTCACATATAATAATCCCGCAAAAGAACGACTGGGTTGTGGGAACTGGTGGGTGATTTCAAATGAAATCCAGAAATAGTGAGCAGAATGGAATAAATTTTTATTACTACTAGGTTTTTATATTAACATCTCAAAATGCATGATGAGATGATGCTTCCTCATTAGTTATAACACAGCGTACATAAATAAAAATGACAACTAACGCAAAAGTACTATTTTTTATCAGTTTTCAATATAGATTGGCACCTCTCATATCACTGACAGAGCGCAAGAGATTCTAGTTGCTTTACCTATCAACATAAAGGTTATTGACATACAGGAGGAAACTACAGTTTAAGCACGCTCTGTACCGCATATATGGCCCACAACTAGCCCTTCTGTACATATCTTGGCAAGGGTGATTTGAATGTGACAGATGCTGCGGATATTTACCCTGTGATGTTCTCTGCAACATCGAAACCTCAACAGGGCGCTCCCTCGTGCTGTTAATATGTGGATCAGGGTTTTGTTGCATCTGTGACTGCCCCACGTGATCGTGTGTCTGCAAAACTAATGCCTGGGCTTGCAGTCGCTTGGACTGGAGTAAAAGCAACTGAATCTCTTTGAAATGAGAGCGCTAGTGAGTAATACCTACAGCTATCAGACGAACTTGACGCTCTGCGCCAGAGCCCGTCCTGCAGTAACAATTTTCTTATAAACTACCCAATCACTGTCACTCCCGCTCGCTGTCTGGGCACCCAATGGCTGTTCATTCAGCGTTACTTTTGGGAGGTCCCATTCTCAAGGCCACTGGCCCGAGCGCCACAATGACGCCGTTTACAGAATTCGCAGCAGGTTCCTCTACCACCCGGCGACGGCGCCGCCATTGTCTAGTACGGTGTCCGGTATAGGGTAAGATCAAAGGGGCACTTCTGCGGAGGATGCCGACGTGGGCGACCCTCTCTGTGGGTGCTACAAAATCTCCCCCTCCCCCCTCCCCCGACTGCTCAGCACCGAGCCAGCCCACTTGCAGTTCCAAGGAAAGGTTCTTCACAATATGTGATTTTTACTGCAGTGCAGCTGGTGCTCATTGTGCGTTTAATAGACATGTATAATTATAATAATAGACCTTAATTTGACCTCCCCAGTTTGCTGGTTGCCATGAAAATCCTCAATTCACTAATAAAAATTTGAATTGGCGTATAATGTGAGCATTCTACTTGCAGTGCGTAGTCCAGATAGGACGCCACGTTGTATATGCCCAAAGTTGCTACTAGAATTTCGTGCGGCTATGTGAACAGCTTGTGAGTCAAGTAGGTGCGTGCAGAGTGAAAAAAATTCTACAAATATGGGGTGTGCGCTAAGGACTAGGCAAAGAATATTGCCAATCTTGAGCAAAAGAGCAAAACAAAAATGAATGGGGTGCCAACCTGCTTCTCCTGACAACGTAAACATATCCTAAATCACAGATACAAAATGAACACTTAACTAAACACTAGTGGTACTACTCATAAATATATTTCAGTTGAAATTTAAATATCGTTATGGCAGTAGATATTGTGATGTCTCTTGTCAATTTACATAGACAAAACATGACCAAACTTGATGCTAGATAGATCTGTAGTACTAATCCAGACATACAAAATGGAAATTTGTCGGAAGTTCTATGGAGCCAAACTGCTGAGGTAATCGTCCCCTGAGCTTACGGGCTAGTTAATCTAACTTAAACTAACTTACAGTACGGACAACACACAAACTCATGCCCGAGGGAGGACTCGAACCACTGACAGAGGGGGGGGGGGGGGGGGGGAGGGGGGCGAACCGTGACAGGGCGCTTCAGACCGCGGGCTATACAAAACGAATTGCGAAATTAGAGAAGAGAGAAAATATGAAAAAAGTGAACATACAGTATAAATATTTGCGTCTGGAAGTACGTATGTGAGAACAACTACACTGAAAAGCCAAAGAAACTAGTACACCTGTATAATATAGTGTAAGGCCACCACGAACACGCACCAGTGCCGCAACACGACGTGGCATGGACTCGACTAATGTCTAAAGTAGTGCTGAAGGGAACTTACACCATGAACCCTGCAGGGCTGGCTAAAATCCGTAAGAGTACGGTGGGGTTGAGATCTCTTCTGAACAGCACGTTGCAAGGCATCCCAGATATGCTCAATAATGTTCACGTCTGGGGAGTTTGGTGGCCAGTGGAAGTATTTAATCTCAGAAGAGTGTTCCTGGAGCCACTCTGTAGCAATTCTGGACGTGTGGGGTGTCGCATTGTCCTTCTGGAATTGGCCAAGTCCGTCGGAATGCACATGAATGGATACAGGTGTAACAGTCAGGATGCTTACGGATGTGTCACCTGTCAGAGTCGTATCTAGACGTATCAGGGGTCCCATATTACTCCAACTGCACACGCCCCACGCCATTACAAAGCCTCCACCAGCTTGAACAGTCCTCTGCTGACGTACAGGGTCCATGGATTCATGAGGTTGCCGGCCGGAATGGCCGTGCGGTTCTAAGTGCTACAGTCTGGAGCCGAGCGACCGCTACGGTCGCAGGTTCGAATCCTGCCTCGGGCATGGATGTGTGTGATGTCCTTAGGTTAGTTAGGTTTAATTAGTTCTAAGTTCTAGGCGACTGATGACCTCAGAACTTAAGTCGCATAGTACTCAGAGCCATTTGAGCCATTTCATGAGGTTGTCTCCACACCCGTACACGTCCATCTACGCGATACAATTTGAAACGAAATTCGTCCGATCAAGTCATTAACAGCCCCATGTCAGTGCTGATGGACCCAGGCGAGGCATAAAGCTTTGTGTTGTGCAGTCATAAAGAGTACACGAGTGGGCCTTCGGCTCCGATAGCCCATATCGATGATGTTTCATTGAATGGTTTTCATGTTGACCTTGTTCATGGCCCAGCATTCAAATCTGCAGCAATTTGTGGAAGGGTTTCACTTCTTTCAAGTGGAACGATTTTTTCAGTCATCGTTGGTCCCGTTCTTGCAGAATAGGCCATCAACAAGTGTCAGCGGGCGAAACATTCAACGAAACATCATCGATATGGGCTTTCGCAGCCGAAGTCACGCTCATGCACCCTTGATGACTGCACGACACAAAGCTCTATGCCTCTCCTGGGCCCGTCAACACCGACATTGGACTTTTGATGACTGGAAACATGTTGTCTCATCGGACGAGTCTCGTTTCAATTTGTACCGAGCGGATTGACGTGTACCGATCTGGAGACAACCTCATGAATCCATGGACCCTGTATGTCAGCAGGGGACTGTTCAAGCTGTTGGGGGCTCTGTAATGCAGTGGTGTGTGTGCTGTTCGAGTCATATGGGACTTCTGATTGGTCTAGAAACGATTCTGACAGGTGACACGCAAATAAGCATCCTGTCCTATCACATGCATCCATTCACGTCCATTGTGCATTCCGAGGGACTTGGGCTGTTCCAGCAGGACAATGCGACAGCCTACACGTCCAGAATTGCTTCAGAGCGGATCCAGGAACACTCTTGTCAGTTTTAACTCGCTGGTCACCAAACCCCCCCCCCACCCCAGATATGAACATTATTGAGAATTTCTGGGATGCCTTGCAACGTGCTGTTTGGAAGACATCTCCACTCCCTCGTACTCTTACAAATTTATGGATAGCTCTTCATGATTACTGGTGTCATTTCCCTGCAGCACTACTTCAGACATTACTCGAGTGCATGCCACGTCGTGTTGCGGCACTTCTGCATGCTCGCGGGGGAGATCTAACACGATATTAGGCAGGTGTACCAGTTTCTTTAGCTCTTCAGTGTATATCATTGTCATTATAAAGATCAATCATTTAATAAAACCCTATGGATTAAACGAAAATATTAAAACAGTATAATACATGAATTAATGTAGAATACATACTCTTGATATGAGTGGTTACATAAAGATAAGAAAATAACTTAAGCTGTTACTGGGGAGCTGTGTTAGGACATGTGTATTGCGACTGTGTTGACGTTCTTACGACGTCGTAATTATGGCCAAAGCGGAGGAAGAAACTGGCCAACACCAAGTGACTGGTCCACTGAACTAATAAACACGCAGGTTTGACGTTAAATTATGCATGCCCTTGAAGTAACGTGCAAGCTTATCTTAGCAGGCAGATAGTGATTCTAGCATGCTAGTACATGTCATAGGATGCATATAGTAATCTTATCGTTCAAATTGTGGCGACCGTTAACTAGTGATAAGAATAAGGGCTTGAGTTTCCCGTTAATGTGGGGCTGTTGATGTGCGGCTCGCCGTATGCTGAGAAAAAAAAAGAAAGAAAACATGGGGTTAAGCAGCCACAAAACATGGAAAATCGGATAAAAAGTTATGCAGAAATAAGCCCAAGTGCGAGGGTGCGTATCACTCTATTGAAGAGTCAACGACACTCCGCACTGGAATATCAGTGGAAAGTGAAAGTGTTCTATGGCACCGTTGTTTTCTTCCCGTATTGTTTAACAAGTAGACAGTCTGAAACTTGTAGAGGGGTGTTAGTAATTATGTAGCTAGAAACACGTCAGTGAGAATCCTAAGAAATCCGGTGCAAATTTGCATTTTATGAAGTTATTTGTTGTGCTCCCAACTGAATGTCGTGGGGAAATGTGCGTAAGGCGTCTCGTGTAGGGTCCGTATCGGTCGCAGTCGTTGGCAACCGCCGAACAAGCGACGCGTTTTGAACAACGGCACTCCACCCAAGCACAACGTGGTGGAAGCTGCCAGAGCAAAGACAATTAGTGGACAGCGCGTGGCTCTCTGCATAGCAGCGAGGCCATCAGCGCTTAAACTATCCGTCTACAAGAAACTGTGATCGCATACTTCGGTCGTGGAGGCCATTACGTCTGTGGTAAGACTGTACCGGCAAGATTCCGAAGTAACAGAAAAAACCGTCAGTTGCCGACGCTATGTGCGTAAGGGGAAACTGTTCAGTAGTTCCATAGACACAAGGGGAAACTGTTCAGTAGTTCCATAGACACAAACTCGATACCGGTAAGAATTAACCAACCTACCGCAGGTGTTTTTCTACGCCATATTTCGCCGTTCCATTGCCCAAATGCATGGTAATTTCACAGAGTTAGTGAGAATTAGATACCGAGCAAGCTACGGAGTCATTGCCTGCGAGGATTAATTACGGGCAGTAAAAGCTGTAACAGTTGTACTGCCTGCGACAACCCGCCCATTGATAGAGTTCGTTCCTCAATCCGTATTCAGACTAACCGGAGCTAACAAGGGCAAGAGAATGGATAAGAACATAAAATCTTAAAAGTCCCAACAACAATGAAAGAAAGAGAGAAAATATTAGGAGTACAGATGCATAAAATTAGACTAAAAATAACGCTAAAATTGTGGAAAAAGTAGAATCTAACCTATTATATACACAGAGAGGCAACATATCACAGCTCATGTGTTACACTTTTCTTCGGGAGAGCAATGAAAACTATTCATTCCCGAAAATGCTTCAATGGGAGATATGACGTAGTCCTATCAACTTGTGGCATTTGATTTATTCCAGTTCCAGCGAATTCTCATGTGCCACATTTCTGACACGGAATGGTCTTTTGTAGATAGAGGAGAATTTGTGGCATTTACGCTGGGTCTTATTTGACAGGTGGAATGATTTAAGAAGAAACGTTAAATTTCCTAACGTGCTCCTTTTTGTCGGCGCGTATTTTCTTGCTGATCGCTGCCGTCTTTATGTGTTTGAGTGCCATGTCAACAAGATGCACGTGTTGGTCTTTATCTCTTGGAGGGAAGTTGACAGATCGACAGGCTGTTTACTCTTGAGGACCTGAACAGGGGCAAGATGGGTAACGCCATGTGGTGTCTCATTAATCACGTCCTGGAAATCTGTGAGGAACACATCCCAGGTTGTACGCTGTTTTGCGCAAAATGTTCGAAATAGATTCCTCAGATCCTTCATAACGCGTCAGAAGGGTTTGAATTCGGGTGACGTGACGATCTTGAGGCAAGAAGTCCTGTTGAAATGCCTTTCACACGGGTAATGCCATAGCGCGTTTCAGTGGTGTCAAAGTGATGAATTTGGAAGTCAGCTCCAAAAATACCAGTATGTGGCGCTACCCTCTTTTGGTGAGCAACATGGGGGAGGGAACCCATAAGGTCCGCTGCAGCTATGTGTTAAAGTTTATTGGGGATAATTGGATACAAGGGTGGTTGCAGGCTCGTGGTGATATTTTTGGATTTATGGCATGATTTGCATACTGAAAGTACGCGTCTAATCCTCCTCTCCATGTCACTGAAGTGAACAACGGTTCTCAATTAAGAAAGCACTTCCTTGCCCCAAAGAGGCCATAGCTGCCTTTCATATGCACAATCTGAAAGGAGTACCCTTGGTACTCCTGTAATAATAGCACCCAGCGGGAAAGACGTCTGTAGGTGAGTTTTGCTCTCAGCAAAAACTCAAGCGCCTAATGGCCTGTGTATACCACTGTCCGCCTACCATAAAGGAAGTATCGGAACTTTTGAAAAGCCCAGACCGCGGCGAGTGCCTCCAACTCTGTATCTGAGCAGTTGCAGTAACTCCCAAAGGCAATAGTCTCTCTGACTAACGTCCCATTCTCCTCGTATTGCTGGAAAACCGTAACACCTAGATCCGTTAACGAGCTATCCGCTATGATACAAAAATCATGTGCCATATTAGGATGTGAAGGTATCGGCGTGTTGATCAACGCTTCTTTGAACGCTAAAAACGCTCTCCGTGTCCTGGTCCGATTGCTACGGGATATTTTTGTCCGTGAGGGTATTGAGGCGTGGGCTGCCAAAGGAGGAAGCATGCACAAATTTTTGGTAAAAATTTACGATTCCTAAGAAGCCACGCCACGCAGCTGGCACTTGTTTGTGAAACGCGGGAATTGCGCAATTGTTTAGGTCTTGTCGGGATACCGGAGAAATTCCATCCCTGGTAATTACGTGCCGCATGAAGTGCGCTGATGTTGTACCGAAACATGACTTTTCAAAGTTCACGGTGACCTCGTGCTGTTTGAACGATTGAAGAAGTTCTTGGAGAACAAAGTTTTGGCCTTCTCATGAGCTTTCAGCTATCAAAAGGTGGTCAACATATTTTGTAACTCTCCCCTGGAGAAACTCGCTGAGGATGCTGTGTAGACCACGAACGAATGCGGCTGATGAGACATTAAGGTCGAAGGGAAGTCGTCGAAACTGCTAGCACTTCCCAAAGGCTAAAAAGGCTGTATGTTTCCTGCATTCAGGGTGGAGCTCTATTTGCCGGGAGCTGTTGCGCAGGTCCATAGATGTAAATATCGACACACCATGACAATTCTGCAGCAGCTCCTCAAGTCGTTCTGGCCTATCAGTCTCGGTGTCAACAATTGTGTTTATCTGACACGAATCGAGCACCAGCTTGACAAAACCATTATTTTTCTCCACAGCTTTTATTGGGTTTTTGTAAGTGGTACGGGCGGGTTCAATACGTCCGTCAGCTAATATACGTGCATTTTCATTCGCCACTTTGTCCCGGTATACGTGCGGAATGACGTATGGTATCACGAAGGTTTTGTTGTGAGATCTGACCTCATATTTGTACTTGAAGATTTTAATAATACCCCGTTTAGGCAAGAAGACTTCATCATTGTCCCGTAGGATGGTTTGCAACTGTTCGCGATCCCGGTCGTGTATGTGCTGTAGCGTGTTCACATTTTGCGCGATCACCTGGTGTATGACTTCTGCTCGTTCGGTCTGATCAGTATCACCCTTGCCTGACTCTCGGAAGGCTGTGGTGTCAGTTCAGGTATGTCATCCGTGGAGCACAGTTTTATGTTGATTGTGGACGGCAGTGCTCTTCGAATCGGATTGTGATCTCGCGGGTTTTCGTTGAGTAATAGTCAGGGCCGTCTGTAACCTATTGGAGACCCTGGCCACATTAGGATAATGGGACCCCTATGATCTTGACAGAGTACTATTTTGTTAGAGTAGACAAAGAAAGTAGATAAGCGAGGTTCTTGATATATTTTTATTTCTTTACAGTCACATTAAATGATCATGTAATATAATACACAAAAGTAACTCTTTTAGTTCTTAAAAATCTATGTTGATTGAAGAGGTAGCCATCTAGATTTTAGATGGGCAAAATTGTTAATCACTTATTCAAAAAACTATATTTTGAGCATATCACATTCTGTGGACGTCAGTGATAAACTGGTTTATCTCTCTTGAGGCATTGTACTTCTTAATTCATTTTTTATTCTTTTCGATTTGGAGAAGGAGCGTTCCGCACTGCAGTTGGTTACCATCATGCTTAAAAAGGTTCTCAATGCGATTTCCACATTTGGAAATGTCTTCAATTTTTTTTCTTTCAAAGGGTGATATCTTTCCAATATATTATTAGTTCCCCCATTTTTACTATGAACAATTTTCAAGTATTCTTTTAAATGCAGACATTTCATTTCCAACTCTTGCTCGTTAACGTCTTCATAATAAATTTCAGCAAATTCTTTGCATCTTAGTCTGAGCTCTAAGGAATTCAGAGTTTTAAAGCGAAAAAATAAACCAAGAGGTTGACTAACGTTCTCATACGAACTTAATCGCTGTTTTAGATGAACGCTCAGGGTATCAGTTATGGGAAGAAAGGTTTCTACTTTGAAATTCTCTTTTCCAGTCAGTTGGACTGACGGTGCAGAGCCATCAAAAAAACTCTGGCGTGAGCTTCTACGTTTTGTTCTTTGAGATAGATCCTTGTAATCAGGTTCCGGATTTCTTTCTTTGGTGGACGATTCGAAGTCATCAAATTTATCTCTGATTTTAATGATAAAATCATCAAGTGAGGCGAACAAATTAGTTGCAATGTGCAGTGTTATTGTTTCTTTCTGAAGATAATTGCTTGTTTTGTCTATTCTTTCCAATACAGAGCTCCAAATTTCTGTTAGCATAACAAATTATAGCTTTCCCATTTTCTGGACAGACTAAGGGCTTCTTCGCCTTTAGTTTCTCCAGCCTGTTCTGTATCTTCTGCGATGGACATCAAAGTTCCTATAATTTGTTTATGACTTTCATGCTAGGCGCTTACTACATCAGCTCGGGCTGACCATCTGGTTTGTGAAAGACTTTTAACGACATTTTTTTGAACCTAAATGTTCTGTCAGTATATGTCATCGGTGGATAGATCTCGACAAAAAGTTGTACACTTCCTAAAATATTTCAAAACACTTTTGTTGCCTCTGATACACACCCAGCAGCTTGGACACCTAAATTTCGTCCTCTGCAATCTTTTATGGAATGTCATGATTCTCTAAAAATTCAAGAATACTAGATTTATGGTCTTTAATAGGGATAAATTTCAGGAACCTTTCAACAAGAACACTGTTTTTTACGTATCGAATTATAAAAGACAGCTGGTCAACATGAGACAGATCGGGCGTACTGTCAATTCTAATAGAAAAATATTTTGCTAATTTAACTTCATTTATAATTTTTGAGGACCTGTTTTCCCATTGCGGCAATAAACTCATTACAGATATTGGCTGATAAATAAGAAGCGTTACCTTTTCCATGATTCCCGAATTTTTGTAAGTGGTCTGCACGATATGGATCGAATTCACTCAATAACTTCACACATCCCAAATAATTTCCATTGTTGGGAGATCCTAGGATTTCATTGTCACCGCGAAATGGAAGCCTTCTCGATGCCAAAAATTTTACAACAGCTACAATCCGTTTACGTACATTTCTCTAGAAATGGACTTGTTCTTGACGTTGAGATAATAAGTCTATATCTCTTCTACCAACCACTTTACTTCGTGTCGGGTAAGTCATCATAGATTGCCTGTATGCTGGGCTATGTTCATGAGTTAAAATTATGTGACTAATGTGCTTCCAATCATTACATTCACTCGGAAAGCATAGATTTATATCAGAAGGGTTAAATAAGCAGCATGAAAAACAAAATACAGAGTTTTTGGAAGGCGAGTACAGCGACAATTTGCTTTCTGCGGTTCAGTAGTCTTTAATTTGAGAATGGAAATGGAAGTGAGCGTTTGGCGTCATTGGCCGGGAGGCCCCTTGCGGGACAGGTCCGGCCGCCCTGGTGCATGTCTTATTACATTCGACGCCACACTGGGCGACCTGCACGCCGGATGAGGATGAAATGACGATGAAGACAGCACAACACCCAGCGGAGAAAATCCCCGACCCAGCGAGGAATCGAACCCGGGCCCGTAGGACGGCAATCCGTCACGCTGACCCCTCAGATATCGGGGCGGACAATTTGCCAATAAATAATGCTTCGTTGAAATATCTAGTTACTGATTTACTACCATCTTTGTAGATTCTGGATGCCTCGGAAAAATACAGGTCCCTTACGAATCAAAATTTCGCTGTTTCCTTCTGTAAAATTTTCATGTAAATAATAAGCGGGATAGTGTGATATTTCTTTTGGGTTGGAAAACTGTTGTTCAACTGAAACAGTGTAAGTAGGCTGTTTGTTTTCTTATTGGCAACGTTACATAGCGCTCTGTATGAAAATCACTGGCTGTGCTGTGTGCAGTCTGTGGCTAGTTTGCATTGTTGTCTGCCATTGTAGTGTTGGGCAGCTGGATGTGAACAGCGCGTAACATTGGCAGTTGGAGGTGAGCCGCCAGCAGTGGTGGATGTGGGGAGAGAGATGGCGGAGTTTTGAAATTTGTAAGACTGGATGTCATGAACTGCTATATATATTATGACTATTAAGGTAAATACATTGTTTGTTCTCTATTAAAATCTTTCATTTGCTAACTATGCCTATCAGTAGTTAGTGCCTTCCGTAGTTTGAATCTTTTATTTAGCTGGCAGTAGTGGCGCTCGCTGTATTGCAGTAGTTCGAGTAACAAAGATTTTTGTGAGATAAGTGATTTGTGAAAGGTATAGGTTAATGTTAGTCAGGGCCATTCTTTTGTAGGGATTATTGAAAGTCGGATTGTGTTGCGCTAAAAAATATTGTGTGTCAGTAATTTTACAAAGGGGACGTTTCATATGACAACCCTGCCAGGATACCTCACTGGAATCTTCTGATTTTTTCTTCTAGTTTGTGTAATTAGTGGCCGGCCGGTGTGGCCGTGTGGTCTAGGCGCTTCAGTCTGGAACCGCGTGACCACTCCGGTCGCAGGTTCGAATCCTGCCTCGGGCATGGATGTGTGTGATGTCCTTAGGTTAGTTAGGTTTAAGTAGTTCTAAGTTCTAGGGGACTGATGATCACAGATGTTAAGTCCCATAGTGCTCAGAGCCATTTGAACCATTAGCAATTAGTGTAGCTTTAGTTTATTGCTAGTGTGTAATTGTAGAGAGAATCTCCATTGTAGTTGCAGTCTTTCATTGTTGTACAGTAAAACAGTTGTGGCATGCATGTAAATTTGCACCAAGTATTTCGCAGCTGCGCTTGCAATTAACGAGATATCATTTTCAATGCTATGTTAATGTGTTTTCTTATTGTGCTCTTCAAATTGTGCTTTTCTGTGTTGTCGTGTGAAATATTGTGACAATAATGGCGTGTGAAAAACCTAATACTAGGCTCCAAAGTAAACTGAGAAATGACAGTGAAGACGAAAGCAGTGTGTTAGCGCCACCGTGTAATGAATTAACTAATGTTCAAAGTAGTAATTTGGTAATTGTGCACAGAGAAATGGAGCGGGCGGCAAACAATGATGTAGACAGTGAAACAATTAGTGAACAGGGAAGCATTATCGATCGATTGGTCGGCAACAGCCCGCCTCAGGAATCGGGAATGACAGGACACAGTTTTGCAACTACTGCAGATTCAGGTTTTGGGTCCTCACCATTTTCTCAAATGTGAATGTTGCCGGTGCAACTTCACTGCCGAAAAGCACTGAGGAACATGTTTCAGACAGCAGTGCATTGTTATTACAGTTAATGCAACAAATGGGACAAAGGCTACAAAAGTTAAACACAATGGAACAAAATCTTCAAAAGTTAGACACAATGGAACAAAATCTTCAAAAGTTCGACACCACACTTGAACAAACACGTGAAGATTTAACTACTGAGTTACATAAAATCGAATCGAAATGTCAAAAAGTCTGTA
Organism: Schistocerca nitens; assembly: GCF_023898315.1. Taxonomy (NCBI): domain Eukaryota; kingdom Metazoa; phylum Arthropoda; class Insecta; order Orthoptera; family Acrididae; genus Schistocerca; species Schistocerca nitens. The sequence goes on along the minus strand of NC_064617.1, from coordinate 133,225,646 downwards.
ATGACGTAAAAACACAAATTTGTGAGCATTTCCAACCCATTTTTTCGCGTCATGAAAATGCATTACAGAATCACGAAGCAGCCATAAAGGAACTGCAAACTGTAGTTCATGAAAATCACGACACCTTGCAAGCTAAAATTGACTCAGTTGCATCTACCGATTCGGTTACGCAACTTGCAAAAACTCAGGAAAACTTAAAGGACACATTAGATACTCTGAAAATTGGTTCAGAAAGACACATGGAGGAAATTAGTTCATTATCAGAGAAAGTAGTTGAACTTTCGGATCAGCTAAATAATTTATCTACGAAGGTAGATGGTAATCTGAATGACACAAAACCGGTAGTCTTTAATGACACAGACGAGTGTGAACAAATTAGGAAATTCAAACAAAATCAGAATCAAATTAATACGCAACACCAAAGAGAAATCCGGGAAGTACAAGATCAGATGACACAGGTAATACAGGAATTACATATTTTAGAGGACACTCGCGCTCCAATAGGGAAAGAGGGACATAGAAATACGGAACAGCCACAAAATAATAACACAGGGCACTTCGGAAATTATGAAAGAAATTGGCAAGGTACACCGAATTTTGAGGTGGAACCGCCGAAACGACGTAACAATGACCGACATGCGACTCGCCGACATGATGATTTTGACTATAAACTGTTCATTACTACACGTAAATTCAAAACATTTAAGAATTCTGGCAACGACATTCATCCACAAGCGTGGCTTCATCAATTCTCTCATTGTTTTCCGCCCAACTGGTCATTAGAACACAGATTAGAATTTATGTGTGGCTACTTAGAGAATGAACCAGCTGTAAGAATGCGATCGGTCATTCACGATTGCCACAGTGAAGGAGAATTTTACCATGCCTTCCTCTCAGCATATTGGTCTGAAGCTACACAAGATCGAGTAAAACATAGCATCATAATGACGAAACATTTCGAACAATCTGAATTTTCCAGTCTTGTGAAATATTTTGAAGACATGTTGCACAAGAATCAGTACCAGTCAAACCCATACAGCCTCTCAGAACTCATCCGCATATGCTTAATCAAATTACCTGAACATTTACGACATATTATTTTGGCAGGACGTTGCAAAGACGACATTGAAGCTTTTCAGGGACTCTTACAAGAATTAAAAATTGACACTGACAATCGCGGAACGCGAAAACAGGAACACAACAATTACAGGTCACATCCGTCGCAATTCCGCGATGAAAGAAATAATAACTGGACACGACGTGACTATTCTCACAACACAAATCGTGACCAAAACAGACACCAGCCGTATGACAACCACTGGCAGAGTAATAATTACAGAGAAAATTCGCATTTCTGTAGTAATGAATATGACAGAGACAATCATAGAAACAGACAATATGGTAACCAGAACTATTATTATCAAGGGAGACAGAATAATTTCAGACGCAACAGTTAAGCGCGCAGTTACGATTCAGGGAGAAGTTCTCCACCATGTGACCGACAAGAAAGAAACTGTGGAATCTACCGACATGACGACAGACGATATAATCATAACGACAGACCTGACTTTTATCAGAACTGGTGAGCTTCAAACAGGGCAGCCCCTTCTCGTCAAGGTGAATTTGTAGTAGTTAGGTCTCCTAATCCCAATAACGTCGCGCGCCAACAAAGAGACAGACAATGACTCGCACAGCAGGCAGCCGCGTGCGCCAGCTGGCTCAGGGAAAAAATAACATAGACACTAACCTTGAGAAAAATTCCAGTATTCTTTACCGACATATACCACATGATAATTGCGTTAAAGTTGAAACTCTGCGTACTAGGAAGAGCAAAGGTTTACACCACATTTCACATGTAAAACCATTTATTGAGAGATAATCTGCTTTTTAACTTAGTCTTTGCTATAAAATTTTTCACTTCACGTTACTAGTACTCTTTTTCAATCTCAGAAACTGTAAACATGCAACTATGTTTTAAAGTTAACTATCCAGTCAAGAACCAAGAGAACGTCTTTAAACAGAAATTACGAATGAATTGTTATAGTGAACAGACGACACAATGTTGTTATTTGTACATTCTTGCTTGTTAGTTGCACGATTACGTAACGACTATCAGCCTTCCATACTTAGAACATATACTCGTACTACTAATGAGATTTTAATGCAACATTTTGGTTTACTTGAAAATACATTCTGGATTTAAAGTACTTTCTGTGAGATACCAGATGACACAGTGGTTAGTTTATGTGACAGCTACACGATTTTATCACGACGCTACTAATGAGTGACAATTTACCATGTTGCTTTTGCGGTGTTTCTGTTTTATATTTGCAGTTTTTCTGAATTATTCTGGAAAGTAAAACATGTTTTAGTAGTAACTTTTGTGGTATAGCTACAATGAGACAGCCTTTTCCATAGCACAACAATACGTTACAGCACAGTACTTTCTTCATCACGGCAATAAGCGTAATAACTAAGATATCTATACGCAAAGCATTTCACTTTTGTTTATCATGAGGTAAGTACATTGACTTCTGCAGAACTTAGCTTTCGGAGGACGATAACTACGGCACTTCCACAGAATTATCTTACAGCAAGACGCACATTTAGCGGTACAGGACACGCATTTGAGTGATTAATTTTGTACTTAAAACATTTATTTTTAAAGATATTTGAAGTACAATGATACAAAGGTTTTCTGTGATACATTTCATTCTATTGCTGTAATCTGTAACACCTGAGGGTATAATTACATTAATCCTCAGGGGGGTACACGCTTACTTTGTGTATCATGTGTTTGGCAAGCACAAGGAGCCCTAGGTAATATGGTATTTGCTTATACAACTTTACTCATCGGTACCATATTACTCCAACACACAAATTACGCAGCTGTCTGATCATTTAACTGAGAGATAAACATTTTATTTACTACATCAGTGACACATGTTTACGCAATTACACAGTTGGGTAACTTCACATTTATGAAATTGTATTTTGTATGTACTTTGTGAACTCTTCATATTTTTTCAGAATCATTTTGATACTATGAGAGCTTTGAATGATGTATTTGGTATGGGTCAAGATATTTAAAGTACGTTTGAGGTGGATGACACTATTTAAATGAGCAGAGAATTTTTTTTAGGTTTTGACATTATTGCAGAAAGCTACAACGTTTTTGAGATTTGACTGAGGTGTTATGATGTTTTTTTTACGACGACGATGTGTATTATGCTGTTGAGGTATGTTTATGATCAATAAGATGATGCTACTGTATATGAGGAATTTGATTATGCTACGTATTTATTATGATGAAATATTGAAGAAGTGTCAACGAATTCGTATATGAATAATGAGTAGTGGTTAGGGACTCTGATTTGTGGAAAAGGATGTTGGAAACTAAGAATCGTACTTTAAGAGTTATGAAATGTGTGTAAATGCGTGAATGTATCACAATGCCGACGAAAACTTTTTGAACACTGTTATATTCATAGGATTTTGTTTCTACAGATTTGCAACGGAAATTCTCGAACTGTGAAATTTTTATGTGAGACTGTCACAGTAGTGCAAACTGGTGTCGTAAATATTGCGGTAAGAAAGCCAAGTGACCTTGACGTAATGCGTCTTGAGCAGCCAGCTGTGTCAGACGCCTGGAGAAAAAGCCATTAGTGTGTGCCTTTTCAGAGGCACAGGTAAAAAAAAAGGGAGGCCATTATCCTCGCTATTGACATTTCTTTGTAGAAAGCATCGCAAATACGACACACTCAAACTTGAAAACATATGATTACACTGTGGAGCTCTTAATTTATGATATTTACTGAAATGCCTAATGAAATGATGAGAAACATTTTACATTTATTGTCTTTCTAGTTGAGAGATGATTTTGCCTTTGGAGACGCCATTTGCCTAGTGAATGACGTTTCATGCATTGCTCTATATAGGCTATATATATTTGCTCATTTCGTTTAATATCTAGTTTCTAGCTGCACTGCAGCATTGGCTATTATAAAATTTAATAGATGTACTAATATCACTATTTTCTGTCTACAGACCCAGGAAAGAATACATTTATGATGTACTTTCTTAGAAAAGAGAGCACAAATAGACATTTCCCTTCACAGGAACTGCATAATTAATTTTTAAACGATTTGGTAACTTGTCTGCTACAGTAATGTATCGTGATGCATCACTCTAGTATTAAGATGTGACATAGGTATTAGATATGGCCATCTTTAGTGTAATATTTTTTCTGCTTGGGCTTTGTCATGTTTAGATATAAGTTATTGCATTTGCTGCTGCTATTTACCAGGCATAGTGCTACTAAATTTCACTTTGTATTACTCTGTTAAGCCAGTTGTACTACGAATTTATTTTTCTTGTTTGCTGCGCATTGCCTTATATTAGTTGTAATATTGCATTTGCTTTGCTAATTTATGCTGCTTGCTTTGCCTTTTGTATTTTTTATCATTGCTGTTTGTGTTAATTTTTTGTGCTGCTGCATTGCCTCGTTCCTTAGTATATATATCTGAGCTCAGTAGATTTAAGTTAGCTTAAAATGGGGTAGGCTATATAAGAGAACGAGTTGTGATGAATTGGAAGAAATGCATTGAGAAGCTATAAGAATATGGTTTGGCCAAAAAAAAAAGTATTTTGAAAGAGGATATGAACAAAAAAAGTAGGGTTTAGAAACAAGTTTAGGTAGGATTTTCTTGGAAATAAATGATGTAAGATAATGGAAAATAAATAATGAGGGAAGAAATATGTGAACATATAAATACAGAAAGCATGCTTGGATAGGATGTTTTGGTAAAAACAAATGTTGAAATAAGACGAAAGATCTATGGAATGTAGTTTTGGGTTGGACTGCAGTACCAAATGTTACACTGAAAACGAACCCTGTCCTTTCCATTGTGTTATCCCCCTATGTGTTTGTGTACTCTTGTATATTTGCATTTTTCCTGTCTTTATGTGTTTAGCTAATAAGAGTTATGTTGTAGAATTTTTCTAATAATATGTTATTTACTTTGTAAAGATGTTTAGACATTATTTATTCTGTTTTGTTTTAATGCTCATGTGTGAAGTTGATGTTTCAAAAGTTATTCTGATCTTTTATGTATGTACTCATGTCATAATTCCTGTAACACTTATGTATATGTTATTTCGATTCTTTTGTAAAGCCTGTATTACTACAAATGTTATCTGTATTGTTATGTTCTTTAATGATGTATTTTGTACCTTTGTAATTGTATTCTTATGTTATAAAATTGTAATTGACACCAGTTCATCAAATTAAGTAACTTGTAAGTTACATTTCACTGCACACGTTTCTGTTGGTCATAGTATTTGGACAATATGTGAGAAGTAGGGACTGTTAGTATTTGCATGTGTGTTAATAATTCAGCAAGGGACTGGATAACAGCATTGCTGGTTCTAAGGACAATTCCAAAAACTTTGTGAGTGCACAAGTGGTGGTTATGGACTTGCGATATTGTCCACAAGACTCTTCAATGGTGATTGTGCACCTGCACAGTCACAACAGATGGCTGCTGGCCATCTCTACAAAGACTACAGTGGGTCTGCGTCTTTGATGACCCACCAATACCATTATTTCTACAAGGACTGCAGTGGGTCTGCACCTCTGGTGGCCCACCAATATTGTAGTCTCTACCAGGACTACAGTGGGTCTGCTCTGTGATGACCTACCTACCAATATTCTTCATCCAGTCCCAAACATGCTCAATGGGGGACAGATCCGGAGATCTTGCTGGCCAGGGTAGTTGACTTACACCTTCTAGAGCACGTTGGGTGGCACGGGATGATGATGATGATTATTAGCGTTTTAGGGCGCACAGTGGCACGGGATACATGCGGACGTGCATTGTCCTGTTGGAACAGCAAGTTCCCTTGCCGGTCTAGGAATGGTAGAACGATGGGTTCGATGACGGTTTGGATGTACCGTGCACTATTCAGTGTCCCCTCGACGATCACCAGTGGTGTACGGCCAGTGTAGGAGATCGCTCCCCACACCATGATGCCGGGTGTTGGCCCTGTGTGCCTCGGTCGTATGCAGTCCTGATTGTGGCGCTCACCTGCACGGCGCCAAACACGCATACGACCATCATTGGCACCAAGGCAGAAGCGACTCTCATCGCTGAAGATGACACGTCTCCATTCGTCCCTCCATTCACGCCTGTCGCGACACCACTGGAGGCGGGCTGCACGATGTTGGGGCGTGAGCGGAAGACAGCCTAACGGTGTGCGGGACCGTAGCCCAGCTTCATGGAGACGGTTGCGAATGGTCCTCGCCGATACCCCAGGAGCAACAGTGTCCCTAATTTGCTGGGAAGTGGCGGTGCGGTCCCCTAAGGCACTGCGTAGGATCCTACGGTCTTGGCGTGCATCCGTGCGTCGCTGCGGTCCGGTCCCAGGTCGACGGGCACGTGCACCTTCCGCCGACCACTGGCGACAACATCGATGTACTGTGGAGACCTCACGCCCCACGTGTTGAGCAATTCGGCGGTACGTCCACCCGGCCTCCCGCATGCCCACTATACGCCCTCGCTCAAAGTCCGTCAACTGCACATACGGTTCACGTCCACGCTGTCGCGGCATGCTACCAGTGTTAAAGACTGCGATGGAGCTCCGTATGCCACGGCAAACTGGCTGACACTGACGGCGGCGGTGCACAAATGCTGCGCAGCTAGCGCCATTCGACGGCCAACACCGCGGTTCCTGGTGTGTCCGCTGTGCCGTGCGTGTGATCATTGCTTGTTCAGCCCTCTCGCAGTGTCCGGAGCAAGTATGGTGGGTCTGACACACCGGTGTCAATGTGTTCTTTTTTCCATTTCCAGGAGTGTATTTATCTGAAGATAGCAGTGAACGTGTCTAAAAGCAGGGTGGCCAATTACGGAAGGCGTCATCCGAGTAGATCTCATCGTGAACTGGTATGAAAATTGTGCATCATGCTAATTCGCAATTCTACAAAGAATCCTTCTGACGTGACTCCTATACGCAATATCTGACTTTTAAGCCGACACCCCTTTGAAGAACCACACCAGTTGAGGACGCACACCCCACAAATAATAAGAATCAATTTAATAAAACACAAAAATAATCCCCCAAAACAATGACTTGGCTGTGGGAACTGGCGAGTGATTTTGACTGAAAGCCAGAAGTACGGAGCAGAGTGAAACAAATTTTTATTACTACTACGTTTATACATTGTCATCTCAAAATACGTGATGAGGTGACGCCCCCTCAATAAGTATGGCACAGTGTGCATAAATAAAAGCGGCAACGAACACAAAAGTACTATTTTTATCAGTTTCCAATACGGATTTGCACCTCTCCTATACTGATAAAGCGCACGAGCTTCTAGATGATTTACCTATAAACTTGAATGTTATTGACATACAAAAGAAAACTACACTTTGAGCACACACTGCAGTGCATATGTGGCGCACACCTAGCCATTCTGTACCTATCCCTGCAAGAGTGATTTGAACACGGCTGCAACATGGGGAACTCAGGAGGTGGCCCCCTTATGGTGTCGGTATGTGGATCAGCGTCTTGTTGCAGCTGTGACTGCCCCTAGCGATCGCGTATGTGCAAACCTAATGTCCAGGCTGCCGGACGAAATACACTACTTTGCTATCACTTCGTCACGCAGACTGGAGCAAAATCGACTGCTTGTCTTCGAAGGAAAATTCAAGTGAGTAATTTCTATAACTACCAGACGCAGGGCCTGTTCAATTTCCTTATGAACCACCCGATCACCTTCACTCGCGCTTTCTGTCTGAACGCACAGCAGCTATCCAGTCAGCATTACTTTTGGGAGGTGCCCATTTTCTGAGGTCACTCATCCGGTGTGCGGACATTTGCCACGATTTTACCTGCTCCGAAGGGTTGGGTCCCTTGTCTCCCTCCCTCTCCTCCTCCTCCTCCTCCTCCTCCTCCTCCTCCCCCTCCCCAATGCTTATTGAACCTTTCCGCTGGTTTACTTAACACAGAACCAGAATCTCTTTGGATTTTCCGCCACATGTCTAGAGAGAGTTTCGTTTTGGAAACTATTAAATGCATCTCGCATTGAAATCCGTACGAAATTTCGAGTCTCAGTAAAACTTCGCCAATCTTGGAGATTTTGCGTTCCTCTAAATTATACTTGCCTTTTTCGGTGCTCCTGCAGCAGCTTTCTGTCTTGTTTTGTGTACCATGAGGGATTAGTTCCGTCTCTTATTAATTTATTTGGTATGAATCTCTCGAGTGCTGTTGATACTATTTCTTTGAACTTAAGCCACGTATGGTATTCACTTACATAGTTTGGAAGGATTGGAGATTGTCTCTTAGAAATATGTCAACCGAATTTTTAGTTGCTTTTACAAATAGATATATTTCGCGTTTAGTTTTGGTGAATTTCTTTGTTACGGAATTGAGCCTCGCTACAACTGTGTGTTCACTAATCTCTGTATGTCGTGATGCTCAGGATTATTTGTGGCTAAGAGGTCAAGTGCGTTTTCGTAACCATTTACAATCTGAATGCCCTCGTGAACTAATTCTTCAAAATAATTAAAAAAAAACATTTACAACAATTACGGAAGTTGTTTTCTATCTACAATAGGGTCTGAAAATGTATTTTTGTCAACATACGGAAGGTAGATTGAAGCACTGTCAACTATAATTGTATGAGCAGGGTACCTATTTGTGATGAGACTCAAGTTTTCTTTGAACTGTTCAGCAGCTATTTCATCTGAGACCAGGGGTCGGTAAAAGGAGCCAGTTACTAATTTATTCCGGTTGTCGAATATCACCTCTGCCCATACTAAGCCACAGGAACTATCTGCTTCAATGTCGCTTGTGAGCTGGAACACACATTACATTATTTTTCCTTAAGTTGTGCTTCTTGTTTCTGTTGTAGTGCAGATCATTACAATTACGGCTTTTCCCCTCCAAAACCTAGAATGATTCCTCTGTGACCCTGTAAATACCTGAGCTAAACAATGTAGAACAACGACGTACGTCACAAGCATAGCATTCTGTATTACTTCATTTCCTTATTTCTAACATTTTAAAATTCTACGTCGACTTTTGATGAGATGTCAATCACAGATGTTCTTATCTCTATTTAGTGAACATATTTTCAGTCATGTTTTGAACATTGCCCCGGTACACTTTATTAACTAATGTTTCGCCGCAAGGGATATCGCATTTTAGAGAGTAAATTAATATGGAGTATGTCGTTCTTCTTTTCAATCATTCACATACTCATTTCTTCTTTCCTTGTTATCTTTAAGGCATGCAGTTGTAGTAATTAGAGTAGGCACAAATGCAGTGATCAAAAAGAAAGGATTAGCGTACATTCGCATTCTCTTTGCATCGTTCCTTTCTTGTTGCTCCCATGGCGAAGGACTGTTTCTATCGTAGTCAGTAAGCGTGAAAGGAAGCTACCGTACAGACAGAGGAATGTATACTTATACTTGGCAGAACTAATTACATACTGGCATAATCATCGGTATTGCTTTCGTTTCCCAAAATTTATAAATATTTCGATTTCGGAAAAGAAGCTCTGTATTTGGCCAAGATGTCGAAGAAGAAGGTCCCTTACATACTGGTTGTATCGATTAAGATGTGGAGACGACGGTTTGAAAGTGGACAGAAGTGGTACGAGGAAGGGCGTCCCTTACCTGAGGGATTGCTACCTGGCGAAGGGGCAAGTGTGGCAAATGTCCGGCGTGGCAAATGTCCGGCATTCCACTTGTCCAAGCACCACACCGGCGCCATTTTCAGAACAGCATTTGCGGAAGCTCCCTTGCCGTCTGGAGATGGCCCTGCCATTGTCTGGTACGGGCATGCGGTCTAGGGTGAGATCAAAGGGACGCTTCCGCGCAGCATGCCGACTCGTGCGGTCCTCTCTGTGGTTGTCACAATATTTCTCCCCGACTGCTCAGCACCGAACCCACTTGCAGTGGTTTCCGGCAGAGAGCTCTGCCACGGAAATGTTCTTCATTGTATGTTATTTTTAATGCAATGCAACTTGGGCTCAGTGCGCATTTAATAGACCTGTAATAATTATGCGTGCTGAACCCTTAACTTGATCTCCGCAGTTTGCTGGCCGCCATGACGGCCCTGAGTTCAGCTACAAAAATGCAAATTGGCGCATAATGCGAGCCTTGCGCTTGCAGTGAATGACCCAGATAGGACGCCACCTTGCATGCTTTTTGTCTGTAAATGCTTTCCGAGTCGTTAAAGTGTCTGACGAAGTCTCCAGCAGTTTAAGACGAAAAGTCAGACAGAGACTTCGACCTTATGCGCATAAATCAAATATCAGCAATATCGTCTGGCAACATTTCTACGCCTCCTAAAGTGCTCTAAGGCGACCAGTGCGCTCTTTTAAGGGGTTGCCTAATGTTTTCTTTGGTGACCTTATTGAAATGCGTATCTTTTGTTTCAATGTAGAGTCGCGTTGAGCTCAGTAGACTGGTAATCAGGTTAAGCGGCGATGAAAATAAGAAAAAAGGGGCTAGGCGGCAAATGTGTGGGAATATGAGGGGGAAGGGAGGTGACTGTGAAGCGAAGTTTACACAGGGCGCCAGTTAAGCTAACTGTGCCACAGGACCAAATGTTCAAATGTGTGTGAAATCTTATGGGACTTAACTGCTAAGGTCATCAGTCCCTAAGCTTACACACTACTTAACCTAAATTATCCTAAGGACAAACACACATACCCATGCCCGAGGAAGGCTCGAACCTCCGCCGGGACCAGCCGCACAGTCCATGACTTTTGCAGCGCCCTTAGACCGCTTGGCTAATACCGCGCGGCACCACAGCACCCAACGTGATCCCGTTCCGTATAGCTTCAAAAGCTCTGCACTAGTTCCTACTTACAAGCCTGAATGAAGCAGTCATTTAGTGCACTGATTAATCAAAGTTAATCGTGAAGATATAGGTGTACAAGAAGAGCCTATACAACACCGAGAAGAGCCAAAGTTTAACATAACACTGCGACGCATTATGCATTCAAAATTTACATGTATTAAAATAAAAACATATTTTGCACTGAAATCGGAGGAAAAGAGTGCATCCATATTGATCGTCAGGCTTAATAAATAACGTTATAATTTAAACATTTTCTGCAACTTTAAAACTACTGTATAGTTGAGTCAAGCGAGAAAGAAATGTGTGCAGTGAGGCGCGACAGTGGAACATGCCAGCTTGCTTTCCCAACTTCTAGGCGGTGACATTCTACATGTTTCAACAGACTGCAGGCCGGCATGTCAGTGTCCGGTCATGTACATTATGAAGGTTTTACTCCTCACGACAGGAAACGTCAGGCTTTATGTGACAAGCTCTGAGTGTATGAGTTCTTGCTACAAGACTTTTCGTCTACAGTAACTACACTATATGGACGTCACGTGCATGCTGCTTCAAAAGATGGACTAAAGTGAAACTTATCCTGCAAGATAATAGCGTGTTACCGAGGGTAGGACTCTTTTTCTGTTGCCACCTTAAATGGACTTTTCTGCGGAAAAACGATACTTTTACTAGCTAGTTCTGAGGGAACCCTAGAGACGTACTACGATGCTATTATATGGATTGTCTCAACCGCCATATACCTCCCGTCAAAGGTATCCTTGCGCTCATATGGCGTCGTTCTTCAAACTAATGAACTCACTTACCCATCACCATAATTTTGTGGTATTTAAAACATACAAACTGATAGGAGTTACATAAAGTTTGAAGTCTTCGACCTGGAATCTCTTTGACTGGAGTACAATTGTCTTCAGTGATGAGTCCCGCATTGAAATGAGCAACGGAATGATCCTGACACAGAACCATCCTTAAGGTTCGATACTGAGATTTGCGTACAAGGGAATATCTAAATGCATATTAAAGATGTGCGGAACAAAATCTGTTCTGTAATGTTCAAACATAACAACACAAAAAGCAGCGCCAGTTAAACCACCTATAAAACACAATTACACTCTAAGGAAGAAAAACCAACTACCACGAAAGAATTATCCGAATGGGATGGAAATCGGTAGATGTGATTTAAATGCACAGACAATCAAATGATTACAATTCGAGATAAATTGGATGGTTTATTCAAGAGAAAGGTTTTCACAAATTGAGAAAGTCAGTAACTCGTTGGTCCATCTCTGGCCCTTATGCAAGTAGTTATTCGCCTAGACAGTGATTGGTAGTATTGTTGTATATCCTCCTGAGAGATATGCTTCGAAATTCTGTCCAATTGGTGTGTTAGATTGTCAAAACCCCTAGCTGGTCGGGGTGTCCTGTTCATAATCCCACACTGCTCCAATTGTTCTCAATTGGGAAGAGATCAGGCGACATTGCTGGCCAAGGTCTCGTTTGGCAAGCACGAAGACAAATAGTAGAAACACTCGCCGTGTGCTGGAGGGCGTTACCTTGCTGAAATATAAGCCCAGGATAGCTTACCATGAAGGGAAACGAAACAGGGCTTGGAATATTGTCGACGTACCGGCGTACCAATCCCAAAGAAACCAGGTGTTGACAGATGTGAAAATTACCGAACTATCAGTTTAATAAGTCACAGCTGCAAAATACTAACGCGAATTCTTTACAGACGAATGGAAAAACTGGTAGAAGCGGACCTCGGGGAAGATCAGTTTGGATTCTGTAGAAATGTTGGAACACGTGAGGCAATACTAACCTTACGACTTATCTTAGAAGAAAGATTAAGAAAAGGCAAACCTACATTTCTAGCATTTGTAGGCTTAGAGAAAGCTTTTGACAATGTTGACTGGAATACTCTCTTTCACATTCTAAAGGTGGCAGGGGTAAAATACAGGGAGCGAAAGGCTATTTACAATTTGTACAGAAACCAGATGGCAGTTATAAGAGTCGAGGGGTATGAAAGGGAAGCAGTGGTTGGGAAGGGAGTGAGACAGGGTTGTAGCCTCTCCCCGATGTTATTCAATCTTTATATTGAGCAAGCAGTGAAGGAAACAAAAGAAAAATTCGGAGTAGGTATTAAAATCCATGGAGAAGAAATAAAAACTTTGAGGTTCGCCGATGACATTGTAATTCTGTCAGAGACAGCAAAGGACTTGGAAGAGCAGTTGAACGGAATGGACAGTGTCTTGAAAGGAGGATATAAGATGAACATCAACAAAAGCAAAACGAGGATAATGGAATGTAGTCAAATTAAATCGGGTGATGCTGAGAGAATTAGATTAGGAAATGAGACACTTAAATTAGTAAAGGAGTTTTGCTATTTGGGGAGCAAAATAACTGATGATGGTCGAAGTAGAGAGGATATAAAATGTAGACTGGCAATGGCAAGGAAATCGTTTCTGAAGAAGAGAAATTTGTTAACATCGAGTATAGATTTAAGTTTCAGGAAGTCGTTTCTGAAAGTATTTGTATGGAGTGTAGCCATGTATGAAAGTGAAACATGGACGATAACTAGTATGGACAAGAAGAGAATAGAAGCTTTCGAAATGTGGTGCTACAGAAGAATGCTGAAGATAAGGTGGGTAGATCACGTAACTAATGAGGAGGTATTGAATAGGATTGGGGAGTAGAGGAGCTTGTGGCACAACTTGACTAAAAGAAGGGATCGGTTGGTAGGACATGTTCTGAGGCATCAAGGGATCACCAATTTAGTACTGGAGGGCACGGTGGAGGGTAAAAATCGTAGAGGGAGACCAAGAGATGAATACACTAAGCAGATTCAGAAGGATGTAGCTTGCAGTAGGTAGTGGGAGATGAAGAAGCTTGCACAGGATAGAGTAGCATGTAGAGCTGCATCAAACCAGTCTCAGGACTGAAGACCACAACAACAACCGGCGTGCTACAAGTGTACTGCGGAAGACAACCAAATGGGTCTTGTTATGAAAAGAAATGGCACCCCAGACCATCCCTCCCAGTTGTCGGTACGTACGGCGGGTGACAGAGAGGTTACTATCCCACTGCTGTCCGAGGTGTCTCCAGACACATTTTCACTGGTCATCGGGCTCAGCTCGAATTGGGGCTCATCAATGGAGACAAATGTACTCCAGTCAAAGAGATTCTGGCCGAGGCTACATCTCAAGTATTACCAAAGTACTCCACATTCTGTCTGGTCGACGTTGATTCTTTTCTCCCTGCCAATCTATCCCGCAGTTATAAAATAAGCTAAATGTCTGCAATGACTGACTGAAGGGAAAAAGGTACTGAAGAAGTGATAAGTGATAGGGAATCTTAGGAGTGACAGAGGGTAAACCCCGTACCTTTGGATGATACATACCGATTCAGCCACTGTACACACATCCTGTTTAACTGGCACAAATTCGAAAACTTTAGGTGAGTGTGCAAGGCTTGAATACAGTATGTAGGTTCAAATGGGTGTAGTGTTTAACAGTTATGCAGGTATAAAAAAAACCCTGGACAAGACAGCGTGGAGAGCTGTACCAAACTAGTCTTCAAACTGATGGCTACACCAGCAGCAGCAGACACGCTGCCTTGTTATTGAGAGGTACAGTAGGCAATAGGAAATGAAAATACTACAGTAACGGAACTGAAATTCCCAATAGCTTCGAAGTGCTGAGGAATGAGGTGGGAAATGTAGGAATAATAGACGATCAAAGCGAGGGTAAAGACACTTGTAAAGTCACTCCAGACAGCACAGCGACAGGCACTCTAACAAATCGGAGGATAGCAGATACCATATTTACTAGAACCCCGTCACACCCCTAAACTGCAAGTCATTTCATTTGCTGTAGCTGAGAGATAGGGCACTATGAATCTAATGCCCCCAATCTACCCGTCCCTGATAGCTGAAAGCAAAAACTATACAAAAGATAGCAGGCCCATTCTGTTTACTATCTAAAGGCTTTTGACGGTGGGTCCATGTTTCGTCGTAGCATATTTGTGTGAGTAAAGAACGGTAAGTTTCAACATGGTATGCAGTCTACGCTAAAATTAAACTCCCTCCAGCTCTTAGGTCGGCAGGAGGCAAATTATTATCACTTTAAATAGGACAGTGATTTGCGAAGAGATGTCAGGTTCAAACAAAAGCTAATGTTGATGTTTGCTTTAACTGACATTTACTACTACTGTCTGAAAAAAACCCACATGCTTTTGTAGCAATGAAAGACTTCCTTCAAGGTTACAGAGAGCATGAAGAATTGCGCTCGTAGTAATGCTGTTTGGAGCTATCTGAAGCTTTTCTACCGTTTTCTTCTTCACTTCTTCCTTATCTTTTACACTGTAGTATATATGTACACATCAAGTTTGACTTATTCGAAAGAACGACGGAAACTATTACTTGCTTGATTCAATTGCTCGGTCAAATAAAAAATATGAGCTGCTGAATGATGGATAATGACCATACGGTCATACAACCTGGTATAGGGTTTGAAGTTATTTTCACCCAATATTTAACTCGCCAAAGACTAAATAGTTTTAAAAAATACAGCTACCCACTCTTGTTAATAATAAACGTTCTTTTAGTGGAAACAGAAATGCTCTATAACGCACATTCGTCAAAATGTGAAAATGGTTCAAATGGCTCTAAGCACTATGGGGCTTAACATCTGAGGTCATCAGTCCCCTAGGCTTAGAACTACTTAAACCTGACTAACCTAAGGACATCACACACATCCATGCCGGAGGCAGGATTCGAGCCTGCGGTTCCGGACTAAAGCGTCTAGAACCGCTCGACCGCAGCGGCCGGCTCAAAATGTGAAAACTTAATAGACGAAATTTTCATTTAGTCCTGCGAGAAGAAACTGCTTTCTACGAACCCTCCCTAATTCCTGACAAATCTGAAAGAGAATACTTGTCTCTGCTGTAGCGCTTAAAATAGTTCCGATTGTGTCTAGTACTTCATAACAATGATATGCCACATAGGTATCGTATAGAAAATACAAGGTTTTTGTGACTTCATGACGCAAATACGAGGTGCATTCAAGTTCTAAGGCCTCCGATTTTTTTTCTAATTAACTACTCACCTGAAATCGATGAAACTGGCGTTACTTCTCGACGTAATCGCCCTGCAGACGTACACATTTTCATAACGCTGACGCCGTGATTCTTTAGGAGTCTGTTTTGACCACTGGAAAATCGCTGAGGCAATAGCAGCACGGCTGGTGAATGTGCGGCCACGGAGAGTGTCTTTCATTGTTGGAAAAAGCCAAAAGTCACTAGGAGCCAGGTCAGGTGAATAGGGAGCATGAGGAATCACTTCAAAGTTGTTATCACGAAGAAACTGTTGCGTAACGTCAGCTCGATGTGCGGGTGCGTTGTCTTGGTGAAACAGCACAGGCGCAGCCCTTCCCGGACGTTTTTGTTGCAGTGCAGGAAGGAATTTGTTCTTCAAAACATTTTCTTAGGGTGCACCTGTTACCATGGAGCCCTTTGGAACGCAATGGGTAAGGATTACGCCCTCGCTGTCCCAGAACATGGACACCATCATTTTCCAGCACTGGCGGTTACCCGAAATTTTTTTGGTGGCGGTGAATCTGTGTGCTTCCATTGAGCTGACTGACGCTTTGTTTCTGGGCATTCGTGGCACCCACCTGGATGACACTTTTCGCATTTTCAGGTCGTCGTGCAGGATTGTGTGCACAGAACCCACAGAAATGCCAACTCTGGAGGCGATCTGTTCAACAGTCATTCGGCGATCCCCCAAAACAATTCTCTCCACTTTCTCGATCATGTCGTCAGACTGGCTTGTGTGAGCCCGAGGTTGTTTCGGTTTGTTGTCACACGATGATCTGCCTTCATTAAACTGTCGCACCCACAAACGCACTTTCGACTCATCCATAACTCCATCACCACATGTCTCATTCAACTGTCGATGAATTTCAATTGGTTTCACACCACGCAAATTCAGAAAACGAATGATTGCACGCTGTTCAAGTAAGGAAAACGTCGCCATTTTAAGTATTTAAAATAGTTCTCATTCTCGCCGCTGGCGGTAAAATTCCATCTGACGTACGGTGCTGCCATCTCTAGGACGTATTGACAATGAACGCGACCTCATTTTAGAACAATGCGCATGTTTCTATCTCTTTCCAGTCCGGAGAAAAAAAATCGGAGGCCTTAGAACTTGAACGCACCTCGTATTACAAACCTTTTTATTCTGAAAACAGTAACAACCGTGAAACACTTCGGACTAACTGCCTGGAGCAATCTGAAGTAGAATGACTACATAAAACTGGTTGTGTGAAAAGCAGATGCCAGAATAAGATTCCTAGGAAAGAAATTTAATTCACGCACAAAGTAAGTGGTTGACAGAACATTCGGTCGACCAATTTGTATTACTTTTCAGTCCGACACACTTACCCGGTATTACGCTCATGTTCAGAGAAAACAGCACATCTTCAACAATTAGAAATAGGACGTTCATATTACCAGAACAGGTACATTAGCGTTTTCTGCAGAAATGATTAGCAATTCAGTCATCTCGATTCAGCATGCGTCCTGTAGCCTAGTATGCACAGGGCCCTGATAACTTACTCCATGCGTCGTGGCGTCAACGCGTATAAGGCGCGAATGCTGCATTCATCTGGTTCCACCCATTGCCGATAGGCGACAGCTCTGGTGATCCGGCGGGCCAGAGCAAACGGCTGACACCCTATGGCACGCCGGCCAGTCCGGCCGAGCGGTTCTAGGCGATTCAGTCTGGAAGCGCGACCACTACAGTCGCAGGTTCGAATCCTGCCTCGGGTATGGATGTGTGTGCTGTCCTTAGGTTAGTTAGGTTTAAGTAGTTCTAAGTTCAAGGGGATTGATGACCTCAGATGTTAAGTCCCATAGTGCTCAGAGCCATTTGAACCATTTGAACCCTATGACACCAAAAGGCACGTTATCTCGCAGCAACATGTGGTCGTGCATTGTCTTGCTGAAAAATGGCGTCCACGGTGTTGTGCAGAAAGAGTATGGCTAAGGGTCGCAGGATGTCACTCATATACGTCGCAGTGCGCTGTTCTCCTGCGAACTTCTGTAAAGTTTGGAAGGTAGGAGACGAGATACTGGCAGAAGTAAAGCTGTGAGGATCGGGCGTGAGTCGTGCTTCAGTATCTCAGATGGTAGCCGGCGCGGTAGCTCAGCGTGTTCGGTCAGAGGGTTAGCTGCCCTCTGTAATAAAAAAAAAAACTGCGTTAATCGATAGACAGCGAACTTAAATGGATGTCTTACGACGTCCGCCCTGAGCAACGAACAAAATCGAACAAAAATGAGATATTAAAAAAAAAAAAGATGGTAGAGTACTTGCCCGCGAAATGCAAAGGTCCCGAGTTCGAGTCTCGGTCGGGCACACAGTTTTAATCTGCCAGGAAGTTTCATATCAGCGCACACTCCGCTGCAGAGTGAAAATCTCATTCTGTCACTATTATCCAGATTAATGCAGATCCGACACTGCTCAGATAGCCGAAAAACAACGATAATACAAAACACACATTTTTTTTCTGGAAAGTGCTACTTGCTGTATCTACAAAAGATGAGACACGTCATATCTGAAAGCCCATTGCATTAATTACTCATTATTAGTCGGAATATGACAACTTATGAACAAAACTGCACTTAAAGGCCACTGAATTTCGTTTAAATTACTTCCATTCCACTGCCGGGAGATAATAGTCCATTTTTTCTGTTCCTGTCTTTCAGTCACTATTTGAGGACGACGATCCCCCTTTTTCCTGAGATTCAAGACATCGGTAGAGCCAAACGCGTTTTGTCCTGCATATATTAATAACAGATCATCGCTCATCGGTGCCTCGGTTTCCGTGATGAAATATGAGTCACGCTTAAGAAAGTGTACTCGTTCCAATTTTATTTATTTATTTGTTTTATGGTGACAATAGCCAACATTAAGAACTACGTACAGTCTAAAATATTGTACATTTAAAGAATTAGACACAGAGCTAACATGTTTAAGTTTTGAAAATTAGTAATTCAATTATAGTAAAAGAGAACATTTAAACTAGAATTCTAGGACGATAATTAAAACACGTACAGCAGAGACAGTCTCTGACAATATGCTGAATGATTTGTACTGGGTCCCACAATCACAAGCTGGAGAATTTCGGATTCCCACTTGTGCATCATAGCACTGCACCCAGTGTGACCCGTTCTTATCTTGTTCAGTCTCATCCACTCACTTGTCTTCAGATCAGAGCTTGGTACACTGGCAGACAGAGCTTGAACACCTTGATTTGTTATTGCTACAGCAGTCCATCTCCTACACCACTCTTCTTTAATGTCAAACTTCTTGTTGTTTCTTCCATTGTGCCACAATGGAGTGCGTGATATCCAGAGGTCTGGAGGAAGGTCATTTAAGACTGTACGAATTGGAAGGTCTTGTGGGTAGTCGGGATGATACAGCTTCCTCCATTCACAATTGGTTGCTGCTTAGGTTTGCAATTCAGGTGGTGAAATGTTATTGAGGCGTGAAGCGAACAGATAGGTGTGGATTTAGTGTAAAACTAATAAATCTCATTGATTCACTCAAATTTTCCTTGTATGAGCACTGTGTTGCCATCCTGGGGCACAGAATTCAGCTGCTGGATGACTACTATTAAAGCTGCAGTCCCTGTAGCGGATGTTTCAGCACCCCAGGTTGCACCATCCAGTTTTTTATTATGCTATTTCGGGTCTAAAGCTTTCGGCTAGTGTTTTCCAGGTTTCTTTCATACGTTAACGACCGATCGAGTGTTACACCAAGATATCTAGGCTGGGTATTGTGCCTAATAATCTGCCTCGTCAATGATGACTCCCGCAAATCTCTTGTAGTTTTTCTACTTTTGAGGCTATCCAACATAAGCTGCTGTCAAGCTTTATAGTATATTGATCCGAGTTTGCTTTTCTGAATTCTTTAGATTTATACTACAAAACTTCGTGCTTTATTTAGTCAAAAATGGCCTGAAGATGTTCGGATAATCTACATCTACATCTACGTCTACATCCATACTCCACAAGCCACCTAACGGTGTGTGGCGGAGGGTATCTTGAGTACCTCTATCAGTTCTACTTTCTATTCCAGTCTCGTATTGTTCGTGGAAAGAAGGATTGTCGGTATGCCTCTGTGTGGGCTCTAATCTCTCTGATTTTATCCTCATGGTCTCTTCGCGAGATATACGTAGGAGGGAGCAATATACTACTCGACTCCTCGGTGAAGGTATGTTCTCTAAACTTCAACTAAAGCCCGTACCGAGCTACTGAGAGTCTCTCCTGCAGAGTCTTCCACTGGAGTTTATCTATCATCTCCGTAACGCTTTCGCGATTACTAAATGATCCTGTAACGAAGTGCGCTGCTCTCCGTTGGATCTTCTCTACCTGTTCTATCAACCCTATCTGGTATGGATTCCACACTGGTGAGCAGTATTCAAGCAGTGGGCGAACAAGTGTACTGTAACCTACTTCCTTTGTTTTCGGAATTTCCTTAGGATTCTTCCAATGAATCTCAGTCTGGCATCTGCTTTACCGACGATCAACTTTATATGATCATTCCATTTTAAAGCACTTCTAATGCGTACTCCCAGATAATTTATGGAATTAACTGCTTCCAGTTGCTGACCTTCTATATTGCAGCTAAATAAGGGATCTTTCTTTCTAGGCATTCGCAGCACATTACAGTTGTCTACATTGAGATTCAATTGCCATTCCCTGCACCATGCGTCAATTCGCTGCAGATCCTCCTGCATTTCAGTACAGTTTTCCATTGTTACAACCTCTCGATATACCACAGCATCATCCCCAAAAAGCCTCAGTGAACTTCCAATGTTATCCACAAGGTCATTTATGTATATTGTGAATACCAACGGTCCTACGACACTCCCCTGCGGCACACCTGAAATCACTCTACTTCGGAAGACTTCTCTCCATTGAGAATGACATGCTGCGTTCTGTTATCTAGGAACTCTTCAATCCAATCGTGCAATTGGTCTGATAGCCCATATGCTCTTACTTTGTTCATTAAACGACTGTGGGGAACTGTATCGAACGCCTTGCGGAAGTCAAGAAACACGGTATCTACCTTGGAACCCGTGTCTATGGCCCTCTGAGTCTCGTGGACGAATAGCGCGAGCTGGGTTTCACACGATCGTCTTTTTCGAAACCCATGCTGATTCCTACAGAGTAGATTTCTAGTCTCCAGAAAAGCCATTATACTCGAACATAATACGTTCCAAAATTCTACAACTGATCGACGTTAAAGTTATAGGTATATAGTTCTGCACATCTGTTCGACGTCCCTTCTTAAAAACGGGGATGACCTGTGCCCTTTTCCAATCCTTTGGAAAACGTCGATAATTAGCAGCCACATAGTCGGGAGCTTGTTGTATATCATTATAACCATTTAACAGTAATGTCATTGACAAATTGGCTTATGACAAGATCAACAGGGATGGCTCTTATTGTGGCAATATGTTCATGAGTAAATTACTATATTATTATTATTATTAGACATATTTGGGCCACGTTGGACCACGTGGTGGACAAGTAGGGGCGTTTCAAGAGTTTAGTTTTAGCTTTTCTTTGTGCCCCATTCCTTTCATCTCTCAGAACGGACTTTCCTCTCGTTAGACTAAGCTGTGCCGGTCTTCTTGAGTTTTTCTGCCTGGCCAGCTGCTTAAAAGTTTTCGTATGTTGTATATCAAGTTGTGTTATTCCTGCTTCCTTCAGATCTTATTTAACTGCACTGATCCTTTGTACTTGTAAGGTGTCAGGCAAATCCAAAACCTTCCATGAAAACCCTGACATGATAATCCGGCAATATGTCACACAGCTCCAAATAAATCGTGACATTAAATTAACCAAAGTAATATGATCAACGAGTGAGCAAATTGAATACCACAGACTAACACAAGAACGTCTAAATGCATGTCATACCTTCCCACTGTGAAACAGACGCAGTTCTGAGGGGAGAAACGAGAACAGAAGCCGAGAGCAGAGCCATGTAGGCTAGAAGGCCCTACAATAAGACCGGGACAATGGGGCACCCGCGTTGCCGGCCGACCGCCAAGAGGTCCATCCCCCAGCCCATGTTAAAAGATAGAGTCCTCCAGAAGAACAATATAAATCTTACGATAACACTAAAAGGGCGACACCAGCTGCAAGATTTAGCGTGAAACTATATGTGTCTCTGTTATGTAGCAAGCATTAAAAACACTGCCCCACCACAAAAAGTATAATGTTTCTCATTGGATAGACAGAATTTTTGTAGGCGGAGCTTAATGTTAACATTGAGACGCTGATTGGTGAGTTGAAAACACAGCCAGATACCTTTTTCTTAAACCAACTTCGGTAAATAGTAGTAAGGATAAGTTCGAGAGAGTTGCTACCGAGATGGCGAGGTGTGTGGAGCTGCGCCGCCAGCCGCCCCTGACACTGCCTAACCACCGACAAGGTAATGAACGCACGCGATGCCGCATAAGAGTGCATAAGGCTTCACTCAGAACTGCAGAAGTCTCATCTGTTACATCCTCTTTTTACGTAATACTACGTGTCGATCGTCAATTAAACTTTGTGGTATTCACATTTGCTACTTGAAGTTAAAATCTGAAATGCGATGATTTTTCTGTTCTATAATTATTGAGAAGCCACATCAGCCACTATAATTTATGACAAGTTAAATAAGTAATTAAAGAGACTTGAGGGTCACTGTAGACCATTTTTGATAGTTTTCTCTTTTATGAAACTTAATTTAAACCTAGATTATAGATGTGATATGGCATAGGTCATCCTTCGATCCATTATAGAACTTGGAAACCCATTCAGGGAATATTCGTTCACATTTTTGTTGAACGCAGTTGGTTTTTATCATCCTGTATTAAAATATTTCCTTTTATCAATAGTACAATTTATAAACAATGTTTTGTGAGTAGAATAAAAATTCTAATGGTACACTTAACTGATTTTTTGACATTATTTTACCAGCTAACTAAAATGAGGAAAGCCCTGAATCCCTTCCACTAAATTTAGTTAGTATTAAGATTCTTTTACAGAGAGTGCATTGGAGCTGACGCTGAAATCATTAAGTATTTGATTATATCATCGCTAGTCTCACTGAACTCTTCTGAACTCTACATGTCATGTGTGGCCTGGCGTCTCCTTACCAGCAACAGGTCCCAGGTTCAAGCTAGTCAATTCCCTAAAAAAACGACGCTCAGAGCGTCGTTGCGCGAAAGTGGTAGGGAGACACGACTCAGAAGAAACAGAGAGCACGCAGAATGTTAGATACTGCTTCAGTTTTTCTTATTCTTCTTTTATTATTAATAGAATAACAGGAGGAGGACCGTTGATAGCTCTTTGTGTAAGCCTGGATTTCTCTGGTGTTGCCGTCCTTCTCGTTCCATGTTCTAGGAAGTGGTATTGGAAATACGCCACTAAATATGGATACTAAGATTCTCCATGATGTAATGGACACTTATTACAGCGTCCCTCTCTACAGTTGTACACATCAAACAACAAACATTTTAGATTCGTCTTGCATTAGGAATTGACGCAAGAACAAAGAGTTCCTACACTAATTACAGAAAACCATCATCAATTAATTTCTGCTGGAATGAAATTTCCACATTGTAATGTGGAGTGCCCTGCAATAAACCTCTCTGACATCCTCGACGAACTAGAGTGGCATTCTTAATTATGACAGTAATAGAAATAAAATAAGGGTGGGTGGGACATGTAGCCAGGCCAATATATCATGAGTACACCAAGTAAGTTCCTTCGTGATTACATATGATAAGGCGACCCACGGGAAGGTGCGTGGATGACACTAGGAAACATACAGGAGCAACGCAGATGCGACATCTTAAGTCCATAATGGATGGAAAAGTCCAGAGGAGGTCTTTATCCAACAGTGAAATTCAAAAGCATGATGATGATGATGATGATGATGACGTTAGAACTCTAATCAAAGGCTGGACTGCGGTCTAGAATCGGCTACCTATTTTAATGAGTAATTCTTTTTGTCATAACTGTTTCCGTAGAGCAAAGATATAAGATGAACAACGGGACTGACAATGGCACTACCTAACGCTTTCCGCAAACACATAAAAAACTGTGTTCGCGCTTTATCTCTCGCGACTCTGCACACTTCCAGACATTAAACACATAAAAAAGAATAGCATCCCAACAGCAGCAAAGAGATAACAGAACCCTGACTCATGGAAAAACCTTCGTCGCAGAACTGCACGGCACTGTGCAAAACCTGGTCGTACATCACTAAGTGTTGCACGTTGTTGAAGCAGCTACATCATTAAGGCGAACGTGTCATTAAGTAAGTGCACGATAATGAGAAAATTTAAAAAGAATGGGATATGAAACTGTCAGTAAATACTGTAAACGTTCTATAGAAAAATGGAGTTCTATAAATCATCAAGTAGGCTTGTGACTGATAACAAAGAACAACACAGTGCCAACGTTGGACGTATCCTTGAACTAATTTTCGATGTCCTAGCTTAGGTGTACATACAGTGGTAAAACGCAACGGACTTAGCGGAACTGGTCGTATGTGCGAGTCGGTACAAAGTTTCCGATTGTGTCGAGCCATACTACTTATGTTGCATAGTGGAATTAAGCGTATGTACAAAATTATTAAAACCGGCTGAGACGGGGCCATGGACGCAACGGTGGTGTAAACAATGTCAACCCTCGGAAGAATTGAAGTAAGAACAGACAGGGAGCTTACTGCCTCATAGTGCGCGAGAGAGAACATCGGGATTACGCGATTCAGCGCTTAGAAAACAGTTCGGAGCAGAAACAACGCTCTTCTATAACAGGCCTACCTGTAGTAAATTCACCTACAGGTCACTCAAGAACGACTTTCAGGCTGCAAACTTTGCATAAAGAACGCTCTGAAGCCCTGAACTGACACATTACGCCAGTCGAGAGTGCTGACAAGCTCAGAAAACGGGAGCACATTTGGTCACCCATATGGGGGCAAACACATCATTGACTGCTATAAAACACTTGCCTTCCTTACACTCGTTCTCAGAGTTAGGCAACTTCATATGCATCACTAATACCGAAGGAAGGTCAGCTCCATTAGTTGCAGGATTCTCTGGTGAATACAATGAAGTGTCTACACCCGCCACCACCTTGGAGTCTGCTGTTACGAGTCGGCAGCCGTCTGGCTGTGGAGGGAACTTCAACTCTGCGATCTCCATTCCTGCCAATCACAACGGTGACTCACTGATGATGAAGGCCGGGTCGATTTTCTGTGAAAGAGAGAACCGATCCGCCCGTCTACAGTTTGTTCAGCATGGGAGCAGTGCTCCTGTTCCTTTACTCCTGGACAGTACAAGTACCACCATACCAGCTGTATGCTAGCATCGCCTCTCGGCTTGTCCTTTGTCTTTGCTGTTTGATCTTCCACTTACATGTCTTCTCGACAAACGACAACAATATTTACTTATGTATTTATTTGGTTTTTTTCTTTTAGTCTGTTATATATATACACTGAAGAGCCAAAGAAACTGGTACACCTGTCTAATACCATGTAGGTCCCAGCGAGCACGCAGAAGTTCCGCAACACGACGTGACGTGGGTCGACCAATGTTTGAATTTGTGCTGGAGGGGACTGACACCATAAATCCTGCAGGGCTGTCCATAAATCCGTAAGATTACGACGGGGGGAGATCTCTTCTGAACAGAATGTTGCAAGGCTTCCCAGACCTGCTTAATAATTTAATGTCTGGGTAGTTTGGTGGCCAGCGGAAGTGTTCAAACTCAGAAGAGTGTTCCTGGAGCCACTTTGTAGCAATTGTGGACGTGTGGGGTGTCGCATTGTCCTGCTCGAAATGCCCAAGTCCGTCGGAATGCACAAAGGACATGAATGGATGCGGGTGATCAGACAGGATGCTTACCCACGTGTCAGCTGTCAGACACATATCTAGACGTATCAGGGGTCCCATATCACTCCAACTGCATACCCCCCAAACCATTACAGAGCCTCCACCAGCTGAAACAGTCCCCTGCTGATATGCAGGGTCCATGGATTCATGAGATTGTCCCCATACCTCCATATCCATACACGTCTATCCACTCCATACAATTTGAAACGAGACTCCTCCAAACAGGCAACATGTTTCCCGTCATCAACAGTCCAATGTCGCTATTGACGGCGTAAAGCTTTGTGTGGCGCTGTCATCAAGGATAAACGAGTGGGCCTTCGGCTCCGAAAGTCCATATCGATGATGTTTCGTTCGATGGTTCGCAAGCTGACAATTGTTGATGGCCCAGCATAGAAATCTGCAGCAATGTGCGGAAGGGTTGCACTTCTGTCACACTAAACGATTCTCTTCAGTCGTCCCGTTCTCGCAGGATCTTTTCCGAGCCGCAGTGATGTCGGCGATTTAATGTTTTACCGGATTCCTCACACCCACCGTACACTCGTGCAGGAAAATCCCCACTTCAGCACTACCTCGGAGACGCAGTGTCCCATCGCTCGTGCGCCGACTATAACACCACGGTCAAACTCACTTAAATATTGATAACCTGCCATTGTAGCAGGAGTAACCGATCTAACAAATGCACCAGACACTTGTTTTATATAAGCGTCGTCGTAGTTCCGTATTCTGTATTTCAATACGTATGCCTAGACCAATTTCTTTGGCGCTTCAATGTAAAAGTACAGACCGAAAGTTGCACATAAATTCCTATGAATAAAGCACAAAATATTTTAACATAATTTCAAACGTGTTAGTAATAATTAATCTTTCTCCTATTTAAGGGGGAAAAATCTACATAGAATAACTCCATTAAAACAATAATAATAATAATAATAATAATAATAATAAAGCCTGCATACTACCGTTTGGCCATCTGGTGCACAACATCTACATCTACATTTATACTCCGCAAGCCACCCAACGGTGTGGGGCGGAGGGCACTTTACGTGCCACTGTCATGACCTCCCTTTTCTGTTCCAGTCCCGTATGGTTCGCGGGAAGAACGACTGCCGGAAAGCCTCCGAGCGCGCTCGAATCTCTCTAATTTTACATTCGTGATCTACTCGGGAGGTACAAGTAGGGGGAAGCAATATATTCGATACCTCATCCAGAAACGCACCCTCTCGAAACCTGGACAGCAAGCTACACCGCGATGCAGAGCGCCTCTCTTGCAGAGTCTGCCACTTGAGCTTGCTAAACACCTCCGTAACGCTATCACGCTTACCAAATAACCCTGTGACGAAACGCGCCGCTCTTGTTTGGATCTTCTCTATCTCCTCTGTCAACCCTACCTGGTACACATTCCACACTGATGAGCAATACTCAAGTATAGGTCGAACGAGTGTTTTGTAAGCCACCTCCTTTGTTGATGGACTACATTTTCTAAGGAGTCTCCCAATGAATCTCAACCTGGCACCCGCCTTACCAACAATTAATTTTATATGATCATTCCACTTCAAATCGTTCCGTACGGATACTACCAGATATTTTACAGAAGTAACTGCTACGAGTGTTTGTTCCGCTATCATATAATCATACAATAAAGGATCCTTCTTTCTATGTATTCGCAATGCATTACATTTGTCCATGTTAAGAGTCAGTTGCCACTCCCTGCACCAAGTGCCTATCCGCATTTCGCTGCAATTTTCTAATGCTGCGACTTCTCTGTATACTACAGCATCTTCCGCGAAAATGTGTGTCCATTCGGAATCCGGAAATCACACAGTACTTGTCTATCGCGCTTTGCAGCATTAGTAGACCACAAATTTTGTAATTCATTATTCCAATCTACATCATTACAACACTATGTTACACAGCACTACACTACACAACGACCCTGTAGTTGGTATTAGAACCGAGCTTGATTTCTCATTTGTCTGGATGGCTAGCCCCTGGCACACAGAGGTGCAACTTAGGATTCACAGGGGCTGTGCTGCTGTGCCACCCAAGGTGTAGAGACTGGGGGATGGCTGGCAGGTTCCCAGGAAATCTTTCCTGGTCCTCCCCAAGGCTCGTCTCCTCACTGCTTTCAGAATGTTGTTTTACGTGGATGTTCTGCCACGGCGCGTCTTGTTATCATGATGTAAGGCCTCTTCTTGGTTGTCTCTCAGCCATGTAGGCTTACAGTTCATTTGCTGATATCTTAGGTATAACCGAGTTCAGAGTATGGCACAGTTATTCATTCCTTATTATATTATAGGCTGCTATATTCCCAAATGGATTCTTGTCCTGGTCTGTAACGGCACACTCCCAGATGATGTGATCCAGGGTATCAATTGCTCCATATTCACTAGTGTCTCTGGTGCTCTGTCTTACTGACAACACCTGAGCCAAAGCGAAGCGCAGCTTAATTCAACGAGAGCACCGGAGGCTCCGACACACAACAGCCACGCTGGGCAGTGTAGTTCGCGCAGAATGCCGTGGTCGGTAGATGCGTAGACATCAGGGCATGTGTAGGGAGAGCAGTAGTGGTGGGGGCTGCGGGCAGGTGTTGTAGGGGAAATGACGAGAGCTGGAGGGGAAGTGCCGTTCTAAACTGAAGCCTACACTCACATTTTTTGTCTATATGCGCTTGCATGGTGACCATTCAAGAAGATCTGCTGTCACCTCCCTTCTGTTAGTATCTAAAAAATATTCTCGAAAATGCAGTGATTTAGTTTTGCCTGGCTTGTTAACCACTTGTAACTTTCAGAGAAGTGTCATGTCGCGAATTTTGAGTAAAACCTACAAATCTCTCTTGTTGTCATATTAAAATTTGCTTCTTTTTGCAAAACACAGCGGAGTTTACACAATCTCACCTCATCTACATGTTGTGCAGACGTAGTTGTGAGAGAATTCTGTAACAGTGGTTCATTAAGTGAGGAACTGAGGAAAGCACATCCTCGGTACAAAAAACGAGTAATGTCTTCACATATGTTGTTCCAAAACCCATAGCATTTCTCTTTTCACCAGCTGTCGATGGCACTTAAAAATTACATTCTTTTACCGAAAAAGTCTGTAGTTACTGGGATAACACGGTAGGAAATGCAGTTTTACATAATAACGATATGGTAAAACACTCTCGTCTTTGCATTTGCCAAAATCTCGTTTCTATATCTGAAACCATTTATGAAATATGAGGAATCTTGTGGATATTTCACTCTGCCTCTATCGCTGGCGCGGCGCGTCTGCAAATGAGTGTGCTACATCAGGTCAATTTTCTTGACAAGTCTAAAGAAAAACTCAATATGTTAGCTAAATTTCATACGCTAGAACATATTATGTAATATGCACCAACCGCAAAATGATAGCGACAAATATTTTTCATTCCACGCTTTTCCGAATTTCGCGCAGTGTCTTTCTTTCATGCAAATATCACAATAACTATGACCTTTGACGAAATGATGGGCACATCATCATGAACCTGACGTATAAATCTGTAAGTGAAGCCAAAATTGTTTTTACCGAAGAGTTTCAGTAAAATCGTTGAGAAAGACTTCAGGGTATGCACCTCGATTCTGTCATTGGTGACCGGCCGAAAGATGGACATCACTTATCGGCCTCCCCTTCTGAACAAACGAATGAACTTTGGACAAAAACACAGTATCCTGCACGAGCTATAGCGACGCGCCGGTCGCCGGATCCTCCTACGATGGGCCAGTGGCACTGATCCCTGACAACTCCAGAGCCTGTGCCTGCAAACTCCTCGCCGAGTGGTGGTGTGCTACCCTGCACCTTCGGGCAATGTGGGCTCAGTACAGTCACTGCTAGACAGTACTCTAAAGAAGACAGAATGCTTTTACAGCTCTTGGAAATAAATGTCTGCTAGCTCAACAGTGTCTCATTAGCAGCCCCCACTCCACAAGATCCCACCGACACACTTCCTTCCGTTCACCCTACACGCGTGTAGGAGGCCGTACCTGGCTGGCTCCTACACCTATTTCCCAGATCGTAACATAAATGAATTAGACGCCGATACAGAGGCTACAATTAAAAAATTCAGCGGTTTGATTGTCTTCTACTTTCCTCTTAGGCTACATCTTATGGTGGGCACGCCCAATATGCTGTAAGTAATACAGTTGAAACTTCTGTATTTAAATGAGTGTGTCTGTACTTAAATTGCAGAATGAATGAGAAGATGAAACTTCTGCGTTACTTGACTCTGAAACAGCTGAGTAAAACTGAGCGTACTGAGCCTACTTTTCCTTATCATGTCAACACTGACCCACAATATTCTAGCGCAACGCAATCTAACTGCTCAAAAAAATTACAACCTGACTTCAAATAATTAATTCAAAAGAATGGTCTTGATTAAAAAGAAATCCTAGCAATAACCTATACATTTCATTAAGCACTTACCTCACAAAAATCTTCATTACGCGAACTACTGCAATACAGCGAGCATCAATACTGCCAGCTAAATAAAAGATTATAGCTACTAAAGCCACTAACTACTGACAGGCATGTGGTTAGCAAAGGAAAGATTTTGTTGCAAACCAAATAATGTATTTTTTAAGGTTTATAATTTATATAAAAAACAGCTACCAGCCACATGTATGGTTTAAAAAGGTTTATTATCTTCAGACCATGACCGGTTTCGGATTTTTCATTACAAATCCATCTTCAGATGGCAGGTTACAAGCATTCTTAGTTGGACCTAGTTTTGTTTATGTTATTCGCTTGCTGCACTGGGAAAGAAAAGAAATATTTTTGTTGTCATATCGGTAATGGTATTTTTACGAAAGATTTACTTCTTTTACAAAATCTAATTGCTCATGAGATGGTTTATTATAAACATTAGTAAACTTGCAGGTTAGTGTACTTACGGGCTGTGTAGTTCTGCCTGACGAAATATTCGTGCGTTTATGTTTTCGAACGCAAACTTAATACACTTTTCAATATGCACTATGTGAGTGCTATTCCAGTCAATGGACGTAACTTAGAGTGCTTGTAACCTGCCATCTGAAGATGGATTTGTAATGAAAAATCCGAAACCGGTCATGGTCTGAAGATAATAAACCTTTTTAAACCATACATGTGGCTGGTAGCTGTTTTTTATATAAATTATAAACCTTAAGTACAACAGCCACGTTTCTTAACATGTCGACTTTCGACAAAATAATGTATTTTTTACCTTAATAATGTGACATCCAGTTCAAACACGAATATAAATCGTCATTGACATCCAGTACAAAGGTATATAATCATGAATAATATTCAGTCTCCAAGTCGAACATGTACAGATCGTTAGCCTACGCTTTCACTACAAACCTCTACCCTCCATCAATGCTAACTTCTCACATCTAACATCCATCGCTGCTGGTCGTTCACCTCCAACTGCCCACCAGTACTTCCATCACTGCTGGCTGTTCACCTCCAACTGCCCAACAATACTTCCATCTCTGTTCGCGACTAACTTCCAACTGCCCAACACTACTGGTGATTAACTTCCAACAACGAGTTCAACCAGCCTAAAAGTATAAGAAGTTAACCATGATTCTAAAGTTCCTCAGATGATTTTTTAAAGTTTATGATAGCACGCTAAACTCGCATTCGGGAGGACGACGGTTCAATCCCGCGTCCGGCCATCCTGATTTAGGTTTTCCGTGATTTCCCTAAATCGCTTCAGGCAAATACTGGGATGCTTCCTTTGAAAGGGCACGGCCGACTTCCTTCCCCGTCCTTCCCTAATGAGACCGATGACCTCGCTGTCTGGTCTCCTGTCTCAAAACAACCCAACCCAAAGTTTATGACTTTACTCTTATGTATACCTAGACCTTACTTCTTTGTGTTACAAATTTGAAAAGTGAAGGCCATAGGCGTCCTTCGGTTCAACACCAGCTCTTACTTCGAAAGACGAAAGGCCTTACGTAGTTTATACTTTAAAAATACACTTCTCAGCATCGTAACTACTGCCCTTGAAGGATATATCAGCAGAGAATGAATGTTACTCCATACACATCTATCGCAAATGCAAATGCAAACAACGAGTTTTTTTATCAGCTTTACAGTTTATCGTCATCAGTCAGTTAACTTCCACTTTTAGCATTCAGTACTGTCTTCTGCTATGCTGCTCCTCCGTGTTTTCTGAGGTTATCTACTCGTTTTGCATTAGGTCATTATCTTAGTCTCTTCTTATCTCTTGGACTCCAACACAGACGTCCCAGATATATTTACTACCCGTTCGCCTTGCTACGTTTGCCGTAAAGCACTGTCTTTTTTTTTCACTACGTCATAATTAAATCTTTCACTTTAATTGGTAACCTGCTCTACTTTTTTCTGTTTTTGTGCCTCAACTTGTAATCCCTAAAATGAATCTCTCTATTACTTGCTGAGAATTCCGCAATTCCTGAATATTTTACATTAAAAGTATATCTCATTTACGTAAATCGAAACTGTCAAAATATATGGAATACAAAATTAGCTTTCAGACAGAATGAAAGCTGTGTAGCTCTGCTTAGTTCACCAAAGGAACTCAAGGCGATTTTTAGTCATTTGTTTATTTATCAGGACGATTACATTTGGGAACATCTTAAAAAGGGTCTTCAGCATCAGTTTGAATCACATACCGCTAAAAGTCAACGCACAATCTTCAACTAATTGTTGCAACTTCCGCAAATACCTCCACAGAGACAAAACAACATAACAGTTCGTAGCTTTGTGAATCCATAGTCACTCCAATATCAAAATGTTTTAGGTCTGCACAGGAATAAATGCGGTATACACTGAGGAAACAGAAGTCATGGGATACCGCCTAATACCGTGTCGCAATCTCCTTTTGCCCCGGCACAGTGCAGAAAATTGACGTGGCACGGATTCAATAAGTCGTTGGGAGTCCCCTGCAGAGCTACTGGGCGACGCTGCTTTGTAACCGTCCATAACTGAGAAAGTATTGCAGAGTAGGATTTTGCGCACGACCTGACCTCTCGATTATCTCTCACAGGCGTTATGTGCAATTCATGTCGGGAGATCTGTACGGTCAGATCATTCCTAAATGTACAGAATGTTCTACAAACCAATCGCGAACATTTGTGGCCTGGTGACAAGGCGCACCGACAACCATATAAATTCCATAGTCGTTTGGGAACATGAAGTCCATGAACTGCTGTAAACGGAAACAAATGTTTGCTAAATCAACAGTATCTCATTAGCAACCCGCACTCTACAAGATCCCGCCACCACACTTCCTCTCGTTCATCCTAGACTCATGTAGGAGGCCGTATCTGGCTGGCCCCTACACATATTTTCCAGATCGTAATATAAATAAATTAGATGCCGCTATAGTGGCTACAATTAAAAAATTCTGCGATTTAATTGTCTTCTACGTTCCTCTTAGGCTACATCTTGTGGTGGACACGTCCAATATGCTGGAAGTAATACAGTGACTGCTGGTACCTACATCAAAACTTTCAAGCCCAACGTAACCATCTTCAGTTAATGGTCGGTTCAGTTGGACCAGAGGATCCAATTCATTCCATGTTAACATAGTCCACACCATTATGGAGCTACCAGCAGTTTGCACAGTACCTTGTTGAAAACTTACTCCGTGGGTTCGTAGGGTCTGCGCCACAATCGAACCCTACCATCAGCTCTTACCAACTGGGGACTCACATGACAACTTCACGGTTTCCAGTAGTTTTTTTTAAAAATCTTTATTCAAATTCATTACATTATACATATTAACCCACTACCTAACTACATTAGTGGGTCCTATTATCATACAGAAGAAATGCAGCTCTCTATTCTACACTACAGGTAATCTTAATTGTGTTCTTACCGCTATGTGGTTCTTAATTCTACTTAATCTACGAAGAAACTTATGCTACCTGCAGCGTTACAGGTGTGCCAGTGCTCCTATAAACCTAATAGATGTTGGCCAGGCCCACTGAGCTAATCCCAGTGGGCATGCCCCTGCCACTGGGCTGGCCCGGAACTTGGTTTCGCTGCAGTCTATCCTAAAGCCTTATCCTATCTTCTACGTCTAACCTAGATTTACATAGAGTCATAATCGGTGCGTGGTCCTGTCCGGTTTTTGTACACCCTCCCCCTAGTCCAGAGCAAGGCGGATTCAAGCCGTGAAGCGGCTGGCCAAGTCCCGGCCCGGCGGAGCAGGAAAGGTGCACGGACTCTGACTTGGTGAATTTTTTACTATTTAATGGTTGTCCCTTAGAAAGTTCTTAAGGACTTCTTTCGAGATTTCATCTGTTAACTTATTCAAGACATTGAGGTGTTGTCGTGCCTTAGTAGGTGGTACGTGTCGTAATTCGGAAGCTGTTGTCGTAGGTCGTTGACTACGTCATCGAAGAGGTGGCACTCATACACCACAAGTTCTGGGGTGCCTTGCACGGTACCACAGTCACACGCGGGTGTAGCCTGCTTCCCAAACCGACATAGATATGTTGGGTAGGGTCCATGTCCAGTAAGAAAGTGCAGCATTCCTCTCGCAGGCGTGAAAAATGTAAGTTTTGCTCGTTCCTCTATGTTCGGTAGCAGCTCATAGGTTCTGCGACCCGTATCCTCGTTGTTCCACTGTTCCTGCCGTATTTCGATCCCTCTCTTTTTAATCGCGTTTTTATCCCCAGTGTAAACCCCAAGTATCTCCCTGATCTTATCCCTATTCTCCTTCTTCGCCCAGTACCAGGCGGCCTGCTCACGGATTTTAATGTCCAGTGGATCCCCATTAGCACTAGAAGCGCCCCTCGAGGTGTTGTCCTGTATGTCCCTGCTGAACGTAGAAGCATGTTCCGCTGCACTCTTCTTACGGCCATAGCAGGCATGACCCTCGTGAGTCTGTGTGCCCAGACCCCTGATCCGCATCCTACTATTGAGGTTAAGAAACTATTGTGAAATAATTTGATTAAATTGGGTGGAAGGTGAAAACGTTTGTGGCCTATTCCAGTGAGGTTGTTTAGTAAAACCAAGGATTTTTGAGATACGGTATCAATATGTGATGCAAAGTTCCACCTCTCATCGATGACTACACAAAGATATCGGGCCTCGCGGCGCCGAAGAACTGGCGAGCCATTGATTCTTACAGTGGGATTTCTGACCAGTTGGCCTTCGAGTAACAGATACGTTGATTTACTGGGTGCGATCGTCATTTTTGTTTTGTGATACCATGATGTAATTATGGTTATGGCTCTCTCCACTTTAGGCTCTAAGTCCTCGCGGCTACGGCCGCCGACCAGCAGGAGGAGGTCGTCTGCGTATGCTGACCTCTAGCACATCGTCACTGCTCTTCAGGTCTTCCAGTAACGGCTCCATGTTGATATCCCAAAAGAGAGGTCCTAGGACAGAGCCTTGAGGACATCATTTGGTCACTGTCTTACTGACTTTGCCGCTAGGGGCCGATAGCCAGACCTCCCTGTCTGCACAATAGCTCCTCAGACAGCCGTATAATAGCCCTGGACAGTTCTTCTCCCGCAAGCAGGAAAAGAGTGAGGGCCACCACAGGTGGTCGAAGGCGCCACTGATGTCCACCATGATGCCGACGACATACTTGTGCGGGGTGGAGTCACAGACCTCGGCAGCCAGGGCGATTGCGTCAGACGCAGAACGCCCAGACCGGAAACCGAATTGTCTGTCACTCATCCCGCACAGCATACGGTGTGTTGTAAGTCTGTTTGCCAGTAGCCTCTCAAAAAGTTTGCCCAGTGTGTCTAATAAGCAGATGGGTCTGTACGACTTGATTTGAGTGGGATCTTTATCTGGACCCTTTTTGATTATGATTATGTTTGCCTTTTTCCAAATTGCTGGGAATTTCCCGTGTCTCAGGCACTCGTTGTATAACTTAGTGAGAGGAGCTACCAGCCATCTGGGCCCGGAACCTTTCCCCTCTTGAGGGCCTTGATCTGGGCAGCAATTTCCTCTTCAGAGAAGGGGTAAGTTCAGGTGTTGTTATCATATTCCCTTAGGTCTTCTCTTCTTATTCTGTTCTGTTCTTCTGTGTCATTTTCCTCCACATCGTCAGGTAACAGGACCCGAAGGAGGGCCTCGGCAGTTTCCTGCCATGTGACCGTCATCCGGTCCCTGTCCCTGACGGTGGATAGCACCATAGGTGATCTTATTTTTTCCCATACTAGTTTTTACGGGACTCCCCAAGGGTCTGTAGCCAATTGGCTTTTCACATAGTTTTCCCAACTTCTGATCCTTACTGCCACAAAAAAATAAGCTCCTGCTGAAATTGCTCCTTACTTTCTCTGTAGATCTGCAACCATCTTTGTTTTTCTCCCCAGACGACACTCCGCTGGTAGTACCTCCTCGCCCTCCTTACAGGCTGGCGCATCTGTCCCAGTTCGACAGACCATGGTGTGGGGATGGCCGCAACGGCTCTCCTCCTGGTTGGTACAGCTGCTCGTACCGCCCTGGTGATCGCTTGTACCAGCTCTTTGGCGTACTCCTCCACGTTTTCGTCACCCTCCAGCAATGTCGGGATGTCGCACTCTTCCGCGAGGCGGTCCCAGTTTGTCTTGTTGTAGTTGAGCTGTAGTTCCCACCTCATGTCCCAGTGGCACTCCCTTTCCCCTATAATGAAAGTGATTAAGTTGTGATCACTGGTGGTTGTTCCGTCCCACACTCTCCAGTTGGCGACTTTTGTAGTGAGATTTGGTGTTACCATTGTAACATCAATATTTGTGCCTTCTCCCCCACCGCCGGAATAGGTGGGGGGGGGGGGGGTTCGGTTGGCAACCACCAGTTGCAATGCCATGATTGTCTCCTCAGCCTTTTATCCACGATCGCCTTGCGAGCCACTGAACCATAGGGGGGACTTTGCATTTATATCTGCAGTCACGAGCATCCTGCGTCCCTGCAATGCCGTGGCTACTTGTGTGAGTTTCTCCAGGAATTCATCTATTTCTCTTCCATATTGGAAGTACATGTTGGTGATGTATAGCACTCCTGTGGGCGTTTGCATCTCCACGACATTGCAGTGTTCGCCAGAAAACTGCGTAAGGACTGTGGCTCTGAGTGTTCTGTTGGTAATTACGACAGCAGCTTTTGGTTCTGCTTCACAGTGTATCACTTGCCAGTTGGCAGCCATGAATGGGATCCGCCCCGCTTGCGAGTACGGTTCCTGCAAACAGAGTACATCTAGACTCTTCTCCTCCACCACCTTCCGGAGTTCCTGCAAGGCTGTGTTTGCTATTATGAGTGTTGATCTGACCCACGTTTAATTGGCTCACGTGGGAAGTAGGTGTGAATATGTGATTCTGGCCAGTTTTTGGACCAGTCGTGGGATACTCTGCCATTTGTTATTACGGATTGATTGTATAATTCGTCAATATCGAATTTTTCATTGCGTCTTTTGAATACCTTTTTGACTAGGTCTCGCAGGGCCCCAAAGTCGGTGGGGAGATTCATTGTCTTGAGCTGGATTCTGTCCACAGCCTCCATTACTGGAGAGGTGACGTCTCTCCCATATTCGTGGCCGACACGTACCACATGTCTTAATGCGGTGGTGAGGACTGCCGGCTCCTCTAGTCGAGATAATTGCAGTACGTGCTCCAGGTTGGGGTATATTTGTAAGGGATCAATTCCCATTACTCTCTGAGATGGTGAATCTGAGGATGGACTTGTGCTGCTTACTTCATTACTTTGGACCTGTTTGGTTGAGACTGTTTCTGTGCAGTGAGATTTCAGTGAACTCCCTAGTACAGGATGCCTTTGTGGTCGAGAATTATCTTTGATCGACCTGAGTCCCCAGCTAAGAGAAGAGGGAGCGTCTTGTTCGCAAGGGTCAGTTTGTATGCTTTCATCTTTCATTGTGATTGTCAGAGGTTGTGATTGAGTAATCTTTTGAATAAATTCTCTGAATTTATTCGCCCTCAGAGCGTCCCTCAGCCTCTTGCTTGGGGATTTCCTTTTTGGCCTCCTGAGTTCAGGTGTGGCCTCAGTCATAGTCGACTCGGGAGATTAACCTTTGCTCCAACATTCTGTACGTTGGGCAGTTCCTGCCAGTGGTGTTGCAGGGTTTCCTTCCCCTTTTAGTACATGGGATGCAGGTTGCAGTCTTGTTACAGTTTTTTCTGATGTAGTTTAGAGTGTTGTATCCACGGACCCAACCAACCAACCAACTCGCGCACGCGCGCCCTGACCGTGACATCGCTGGCCAAAGTTTTCTGTCGCGGCCGTCGGCGTCTCAGGGCGTTACCGCCGACGGAAGAGGTCGCGCCATGGCTGAGCTCGGGTCCGCAGCGCCCTCTGCCTTTTGCATATAAGGAGGAGCGCTGGCCCCGAGACGGACAGTCCATTGTCGATTGTCTATTGCTAGCCTTTCGTGGAGTTTATAGCGGAGCCATTGCAGTGTGATGTTTGCTATTGTATTCGACTAGGCTCAGTACACGGATTACTCTTGGATATTACTCGGACTTGTATTGCTGGTGCACGTTTCGTCAGAAATAAAGATAAGTTATCTCTTCATTCTAGCTGGCGCAATTTTTGTCATTAATTATTTTTCGGCCAACAGACATAGCTACATCCCGGTCACCACCCACGCTTTATACAATTTGTGGTGGCTGCCCCAAAATTACCGCAGAGGACCTTGGGTTAGGGAGCCGTCACAAAATAGAGTCAAACGGATATGGCCACGAGCCGAGGAGAGGCGCTGCAGGCGATGTCGTGCTGTTAGCAAAGGCACTCGGGTCGGTCGTCTGCTGCCAAAACCCTTTAACGTCAAATTTCTGTGCACTGTCCTACTGAGTACGTTCGTCATATGTCACACAATGATTTCAGCGGCTATTTCAGG
Organism: Schistocerca nitens; assembly: GCF_023898315.1. Lineage (NCBI taxonomy): Eukaryota > Metazoa > Arthropoda > Insecta > Orthoptera > Acrididae > Schistocerca > Schistocerca nitens. Next base: position 133,187,012 of record NC_064617.1, on the reverse strand, counting down.
CAGTGTTGCTTGCATGTTAACATACAGGGTGTTTCAAAAATGACCGGTATATTTGAAGCGGCAATACAAACTAAACGAGCAGCGATAGAAATTCACCGTTTGTTGCAATATGCTTGGGACAACAGTACATTTTCAGGCAGACAAACTTTCGAAATTACAGTAGTTACAATTTTCAACAACAGATGGCGCTGCGGTCTGGGAAACTCTATAGTACGATATTTTCCACATATCCACCATGCGTAGCAATAATATGGCGTAGTCTCTGAATGAAATTACCCGAAACCTTTGACAACGTGTCTGGCGGAATGGCTTCACATGCAGATGAGATGTACTGCTTCAGCTGTTCAATTGTTTCTGGATTCTGGCGGTACACCTGGTCTTTCAAGCGTCCCCACAGAAAGAAGTCACAGGGGTTCATGTCTGGCGAATAGGGAGGCCAATCCACGCCGCCTCCTGTATGTTTCGGATAGCCCAAAGCAATCACACGATCATCGAAATATTCATTCAGGAAATTAAAGACGTCGGCCGTGCGATGTGGCCGGGCACCATCTTGCATAAGCCACGAGGTGTTCGCAGTGTCGTCTAAGGCAGTTTGTACCGCCACAAATTCACGAAGAATGTCCAGATAGCGTGATGCAGTAATCGTTTCGGATCTGAAAAATGGGCCAATGATTCCTTTGGAAGAAATGGCGGCCCAGACCAGTACTTTTTGAGGATGCAGGGACGATGGGACTGCAACATGGGGCTTTTCGGTTCCCCATATGCGCCAGTTCTGTTTATTGACGAAGCCGTCCAGGTAAAAATAGGCTTCGTCAGCAAACCAAATGCTGCCCACATGCATATCGCCATCATCAATCCTGTGCACTATATCGTTAGCGAATGTCTCTCGTGCAGCAATGGTAGCGGCGCTGAGGGGTTGCCGCGTTTGAATTTTGTATGGATAGAGGTGTAAACTCTGGCGCATGAGACGATACGTGGACGTTGGCGTCATTTGGACCGCAGCTGCAACACGGCGAACGGAAACCCGAGGCCGCTGTTGGATCACCTGCTGCACTAGCTGCGCATTGCCCTCTGTGGTTGCCGTACGCGGTCGCCCTACCTTTCCAGCACGTTCATCCGTCACGTTCCCAGTCCGTTGAAATTTTTCAAACAGATCCTTTATTGTATCGCTTTTCGGTCCTTTGGTTACATTAAACCTCCGTTGAAAACTTCGTCTTGTTGCAACAACACTGTGTTCTAGGCGGTGGAATTCCAACACCAGAAAAATCCTCTGTTCTAAGGAATAAACCATGTTGTCTACAGCACACTTGCACGTTGTGAACAGCACACGCTTACAGCAGAAAGACGACGTACAGAATTGCGCTCCCACAGACTGCGTTGTCTTCTATATCTTTCACATCACTTGCAGCGCCATCTGTTGTTGAAAATTGTAACTACTGTAATTTCGAAAGTTTGTCCGCCTGAAAATGTACTGTTGTCCCAAGCATATTGCAACGAACGGTGTATTTCTATCGCTGCTCGTTTAGTTTTTATTGCCGTTTCAAATATACCGGTCATTTTTGAAACACCCTGTAGATAACCGTACGCAAACCCCGCTTCTCTTGGTGGTTAAGTGAAGGTTTCTGGCCATTGCGCTGTTCGTGGTAACAGGTAATGCCTGCAATTTGGTATCCTCAGCACACTCTTCACACTGTTGATTTCGGAATATTGAATTCCCTGATGATTTCCGAAATGGAATGTCCCATGCGTCTTGCTCCAACTACCACTCCGCGTTCAAAGTCTTTTAATTCCTGCCGTGTGGCCATTATTATATCGGACACCTATACACCTATTCACACGAATCACCAGAGTACAATTGTCAGCTCAGCCAACGCACTGCCCTTTTATAACTTGTGCACGCGATACTATCGCCATCTGCATATGTGCATATCGCTATCCCATGACTTTCGCCACCTCAGTGTGCTCATTTTAATTAAACTCTTCGAGGCTTGTCTCTTTCGTGAACTCCTCCTACAGCTGGCTGCTAGAGCCACAGTCTAATAAAAGCTTACCAACCGTATATCCTAGCAGTGAACCACAACATTCGCCAACAAACTCTGAAACGGATGATTAGAACGCCACGCTCGCTGATAGTAAACGTACTAACGAATTCTTGTAAACAACCCTTGGCGAAAGAATTCACCTCTTGGTGTAACCAGTGGTTCCTTCGTATCAACCCCTCCGAAACCCAGGCAATCATCATAGGCTGCACCACCCGCTCCTTCCATCTCCATCATTTCTACCTCACCATTTATGGTCGTCCCATCCAGCTCACCCCCACCCTGAGATACCTTGGCCTCACCCTCGACCGTCACCTCACCTGGACCCCTAAAAATCTCCTGACCATCCAGCGGAAAGCCCATTCCCACCTCTGCCTCCTGAAACTCCTGTCTGACCAGACATGGGGATTGCATGCTTCCACCATCCCTCGTCACCCTATCCTCTGTTATGACAGCATTGCCTGGATCTCCACCCCTCCCCCTCCCCCAACTTTTAAAGGCCCTCAAAATCCTAGAACATCACGTGCTCCGCCTTGCCCTCTGTATCCGCCTTTCTTCCCCCACAAGACTCTTGACCTCATCCCCTTCCCCCACCTCCTCCTTCTCCTCCAACATCTCTGCATCATTTATACTGTCCACAGGCTTGATCCCCCGCCCCCACCCAGTTGTTTCCTCCTTCCTCTCCACCCCTCACTCGTTGCTGCACCTCTATCGCTGTATCCCTCCCTCTCTCCACCTCAACACCCTCCATCAGGCCAATTTCCAGCACCTCCCAGCTGTTGAACTGCACTGTATCTACCCTTCCTCCTAACAGTAGCCTGGCCTTGTTCCCCTCCCCCCTGCTCCTTAGGATACCCTTTTCCTCTCCCATCCTTCTCCCAGAGCAGATTTCCCTCCTTCCCCTGAGTTCCTGCACCCCCTCAGCTGTTTTTCTCTCCCATCTGTTCCCTCCCCAGCCCTCCTTCGGTGCGCCCCCCCATCTCATCTCCCTTTCTCTCCCCCCTTCTTTCCTCCTTTTCCCTCCTCCCTTGTCCCCCCCCCCCCCCACCCAGCAGATCCATTCTAAAGTGAGCTGCATTAGTGTTGTGTTCAGCACTGTTATATGGTGTTATCAAGTGATGTGGTTTTAATTGTGAGCTCGATCTGTATCTAGTCATGATTGTTCATGTGCTTTTTATACTGTGGACGACTTTTAACTTGTTTTTGTCTCCAGTGTTTTTTAATTGCACTTCACATTGCCAGCTGTGTTCTTTTAACATTATGTCGACTTTTTAACTGTCCCCCAGTGCATGTCCCCGTGTTAGTGTGTATTTTGACTCCTATCATCTCCATTTACAGTGTTTTTTATGTCCCCCTTTTTTATCCCCCTTTTATGTAAGAGTTCGCCTTCCTGTATTTTTTTGTAAAGCCCTTTGTCTGAAGAGCGGTGGACTGTGCCTCTGCCAGCCTTCCCCTGGCAGTGTGGGGCAGGGGAATGAAATTACAATAAAGAAAAAAAAACAAAAGAATAATTTTGTCGAACATCGTGGACCACTAACTCCTCGCTCCATAAATGTGATGCTTTTGCACATCACCTCTGTCCCAGGGGGTACAGAACACTCCCCATACATCACAGAGGGCTCCTAACCAAGTTCCATATGTCACGAGCTCCAAGCAACTCTCAACAGCGTTTAAACGTTCAAAAGTTTCAGTCATTTATGCAGACTGATTAGCTTGTCTCACTAACATGTGTATTCTCTTGGTCAGCCCCTGTCTCCCACTAATAAAACTTCTCTGGTAAGTAGCACTTCAGACTTTACTTTTTCTGATCATATATTACTGAGATACTCTGACAGCTCTAAAAAGCCTCTAACCATTGAACAAAAGCCTCTAACCATTAAACAACCTAGCACACTGACGACAAGATTCAGCATACAATGTGAATCACCCCAACAATGCTTTTCAGGCGGATTAGGGAACACCGGTGTATAAGCTCCGCATGTAGAGAAAAGCTAGCATTCCTAACCGACAGGCTTTAAAACGTCTTGAGAAAAATCCTCTCTAACTTCGCTAAGACCAGCTCTGAATGTAAAATCACTGACACAATCAAAATCAAAATTGTATGGATTGTATCAGAAGGAAGACTGTTTTGAGAGAACCATAAAGTTGTAAAGAGATTAAATGGCTGGCTGGTTCTCAGCTTCAAGAGGCGAAGTATTGCAGATAGGTAACACACAAAAAAGCTATTTATGTTTTCGGAACTGTTGTTTTCTTTCTAAGGGAATAAAGAAGGATATCCATAGTTCCATTTTGGGTAAATGGAATGGGCTGCAGATGGCCAAAGATGAAAAAAATACCAGTAGCCGTAACTTTATTAATTATTTTATATGACTACCAGTTTCGGTGCCTCATTGGCCATCTACAGGCCCCTATACACGTGGTTAGACAAGTGTTCTAAACGTCCACGTTATTATAGGGATTTCTAATTTAATCTGGATGCCGTCGATTTCTAACAGTTCTCTGTACACGTGGACTCGCCACACCTCTAGCGACGATTTTCAACACAAGCCTTCAAAGAGGAATGTGTTGAGATTCGTCGCCTACAGAGAATTTCAGATATCTATGGCAGCCAGTTGAAATTAGTAATCCCTATAATAAGGTGGACCTTTAGATGACTTATCTAATTACGGGTACAGCGGTTTGCCGATGGTGCTAAACTCGAAACTGATAGTCAAGTAAAATAATTAATGAAATTACGGCTCCTTGTATTTATTTTGTTCAAGGAAGAAGGGAAGGTTGGGGAAGGCTGGAAAAGACAGGAAGGTCACTCAAACCCGAGGTTAAGAGAACCCAGTATTGTTCTCACAGATCTAAAATTATTACATCATTTGCATGACTGACTTCTATTCTTCAAGGTTAGTAAGCGATTAAAGTACCAAATGACATTTCATCAGACATAGTTACCTAGTGAACGAACTGGACAAATGTACTATTGCATCTGCTGTGAGTTGTAGATCTGAGCTTTCTTGACCACAAATGTTTGGCTTACTTTTGCGAAACGGCTTACTGCAAAATGACACACGAAATACAGACAAGCGTAAGCGTTGCGATAGCATTGCGTAACTGTAATTTTGTTACGTGACGTTACATGTGCAGGTGACAACCTCGCGTGCTGGAAATGTGTAATTAAAACTGGAAGTGTTGCGCTCCGTTTACGTGAGGCTGCCAAGACGCACGCATACACAGGACTTTTTACGATGGTTTGAAGTAGGTGGTCGGGACGGAGTGGAAGAGCGGCCTTCGTCGAGCCGGTTCTCCATGGCTGAGTGCCCCACGAAAGCGAGGCGTGAAAGGTCGCCGAGCCATGGGACGCCCCGGGCTCCACTGTGGCCGACAAGGCGGGGCGTCGGCACAGACGGGTCGGGATGGGGTTGTCCAGCAGTCCAGCCCTGGGTGCCCAAAGTACATATGAGGAAGTGCAGGGCAACTGGGCCATGGTGTTTTTCCAGGGATCTGGTAGATGCTTAATTCTTTCAGTGTTGTCAGCATTAGATTAGGTGTTTTATCTTTGTGAAACAACGCACTGAATCTCATTCACAATCATTTGTTAGGGTAGCTTTGAGAGATGAATAGTGAAGGTAGCAGAGGATCAAATAGGTAAAAAGACGAGGGCTAATAGAAATACTTGGGTAACAGAACAGATATTGAATTTAATTGATGAAAGGAGAAAATATAAAAATGCAGTAAATGAAGCAAGCAAAAAAGAATACTAACGTCTCACAAATGAGATCGACAGGAAGTGCAAAATGGCTAAGCAGGGATGGCTAGAGGACAAATGTATGGATGTAGAGGCACATATCACTAGGGATAAGATAGATACTGCCTACAGGAAAATTAAAGAGACCTTTGCAGAAAAGAGTTCCACTTGTATGAATATCAGGAGCTCAGATGGAAACCCAGTTCTAAGCAAAGAAGGGAAAGTAGAAAGATGGAAGGAGTATATAGAGGGTCTATACAAGGGCGATGTTCTTGAGGACAATATTATAGAAATGGAAGAGAATGTAGATGAAGACGAAATAGGAGATATGATACTGCGTGAAGAGTTTTACAGAGCACTGAAAAACCTGAGTCGAAACAAGGCCCCGGGAGTACACAACATTCCATTAGAACTACTTACGGCCTTGGGAGAGCCGGGCCTAACAAAACTCTACCATCTAGTGAGCAATATGTATGAGACAGGCGAAATACCCTCAGACTTCAAGAAGAATATAATAATTCCAATCCCAAAGAAAGCAGGTGTTGACAGATGTGAAAATTGCCGAAGTATCAGTTTAATAAGCCATGGCTGCAAAATACTTACACAAATTCTTTAAAGACGAATGGAAAAACTGGTAGAAGCCGACCTCGGGGACGATCAGTTTGGATTCCGTAGAAATGTTGGAACACGTGAGGCATACTGACCCTACGACTTATCTTAGAAAATAGATTAAGGAAAGGCAAACCTACGTTTCTAGCATTTGCAGACTTAGAGAAAGCTTTTCGCAATGTTGACTGGAGTTCTCTCTTTCAAATTCTGAAGGGAGCGAAAGGCTATTTACAATTTGTACAGAAACCAGATGGCAGTTACAAGAGTCGAGGGGCACGAAAGGGAAGCAGTGGTTGGGAAGGGAGTGAGGCAGGGTTGTAGCCTATCCCCGATGTTATTCAATCTGTATACTGAGCAAGCAGTAAAGCAAACAAAAGAAAAATTCGGAGCTGGAATTACAGTCCATGGAGAAGAAGTAAAAACTTTGAGGTTCGCCGATGAGATTGTAATTCTGTCAGAGACAGCAAAGGACCTGGAAGAGCAGCTGAACGGAATGGACAGTGTCTTGAAAGGAGGATATAAGATGAACATCAACAAAAGCAAAACGAGGATAATGGAATGTAGTCGAATTAAATCGGGTGATGCTGCAGGAATTAAATTAAGAAATGAGACGCTTAAAGTTGTAAATGAGTTTTGCTATTTGGGGAGCAAAATAACTGATGATGGTCGAAGTAGAGAGGATATAAAATGTAGACTGGCAATGGCAAGGAAAGCGTTTCTGAAGAAGAGAAATTTGTTAACAACGAGTATAGATTTAAGTGTCAGGAAGTCGTTTCTGAAAGTATTTGTATGGAAGTGAAACATGGACGATAAATAGTTTGGACAAGAAGAGAATAGAAGCATTCTAAATGTGGTGCTACAGAAGAATGCTGAAGATTAGATGGGTAGATCACATAACTAATTAGGAGGTATTGAATAGAATTGGGGAGAAAAGGAGTTTGTGGCACAACTTGACTAGAAGAAGGAGATCGGCTCGTAGGGCATATTCCGAGGCATCAAGGGATCACCAATTTAGTATTGGAGGGCAGTGTGGAGGGTAAAAATTGTAGAGGGAGACCAAGACAGGAATACACTAAACAGATTCAGAAGGATGTAGGTTGCAGTAGGTACTGGGAGATGAAGAAGCTTGCACAGGATAGAGTAGCATGGAGAGCTGCATCAAACCAGTCTCTGGACTGAAGACCACAGCAACAACAGCTAAGCTATTATGTTATCAGGTAGACCGGCTGTAATATTTTCAGTTGTTTTTATACCTAACAACGTGGTGTGGTTGGAAGTTTGGTTGATTCCCGCAAAAACCCAGCAAGTGTTCCTTTTGTATTGACTGTTTTTGTATATACAGGATGTCTCAAATGTTTTGGGTCGAACTGAATCAGGTGATAGTGGGTCCACAACCGATTATATTGAGACAGGAAATAAATGGTCGGAAATGCAAATTTATTGTGTTATGGGCATACATAGCGTAACACCAATGTAGCTTCAAAATGGTGATCGCCAATTTCAGTGCATGCATGACAACGGCGCATCAAGTTCTGCAGCACTCTCTCAAAGATCCATGATGTATGTTGTACCAGGAGACAGGCAGCTTGGATACTAGCAAGTAGGTCTTCATCCTTTTCTGTGGGGATTTCACACATCGACGTCTTGATGTAACATCAGGGGAAGAAGTCGAGAAGTGAGAGATTCGGCGATCGTGCTGGTCTTGCGACAGGACCTCCTTTCCAATCCAACGATGAGAATACGTGTAGTCCAGGCGATCGAGGTCATTAACATCCAAGTGGACTGGTGCACCGCTGTGTTGAAACCAAATCCTTTCGCGAACAACAAGGGGTACAGCCACTAAGAACTGTCGCAGTACATCTCGCAGGAACACGAGGTACCGTGGGCCAGTCAAGTGGGGAGGCAGCAAATAAGGTCCTGTTAGGTGATCTTGGACAATGCCTGCCCATACGTTGACAGAGCATCGTTGCCGGTGGCCACTCGTGTGTCTGGTGTGGGAATTGTTCTCACTGCAGACATGACAGTTATGGCTGTTGGAAACACCACCACCGGTGAGTGTGGCCTCATCTGTGAACAATACAAACTGTACGAAGTTCGAGCCGGCCGGAGTACTCGGCGTCCTGGCGATTGCAGAGAGTAGAAGCCGTTGACCGCGGTGCCAGGGGGGCCGGCCTTTGCCTGCAGCGTTGACCTTTGCTACCGGCGAGTTTAGCGGGCAAGGAGCGGCTCTCGGCGCGTGCAACCTGGTTACGAAGTGCATCAGTCAATTGTGGTGTGCTAAATACGTCGAGATATATCAAACAACTTGTTAGCAGTTACGAACAGGAGGGCAGCATTATCTGGGGCCTACCTGGATCTCTGAAGCTGTTGGCCTCCTTGGCATTTATTTGAAGTTGTGTATGAATACTGTTCAGTAAGTACTGTACTTAAGGACTGTTAATTCTTCCCCGGTGTCAGCTGGCCAGGAACCCGCTTCCTTTATGCCTTTCAGTGACCACTTTTGGGACTGTGTTTCTCAGTCCGGAGGTTTCTGTAGGCGCCAAGTATTTTGCGATGTTAATCTCGTACGTGAAATCAATGTTGTCATTGAGTATTTGATACTACTGACTGTAATTTCTGTTTGTTGTAGACCCTGTGGTCCTTCCTGGGGCGAGTTTTTGGTTTCTGTATGTAACCGAAGTTGTATGGACTCAGCCTAAAGGTATACACGTGTGTGTGTGTGTGTGTGTGTGTGTGTGTGTGTGTGTGTGTGTGTGTGTGTGTGTGTATGCTTGTATTTACACATTGTCTTGCTCCGTACTGAGCAGCTCTTTGGGTTATAGGTCCACCTTGAAACTGGCCATCTGCCATTTGGTGTGTATCCAGATTACAGTGTCTATTACTCCCTAAGAGACCTGAGTATAGTATATACCTTGACTTATTTAATCTTGTTTGAATTATTATGTTATTATTAAATGACTTTGTACATTTTTTCTTGTTATTACTAGGAAGGTTAACTTACAGCGTTTGTGAGAGCGCCGCACTTATACTGAAGTTTTAATAGTTAATCTACATAAAAGTTTACATTATGACGCGGTACCAAACCCAGAAAACTTTTATGTCGACTGACTCTGGCTGCGGAAGCCTACGCAATTATTTTAATAGTTAGTTTCCTTGAAAATAATCTTTCATCGTCCATTTAAGTATTGCTGTGTGCGTTAATTTCTATCAGACTTGTTTGCTGTTTACTGTTTGGTGTATGCTGACGGCCTTGTTGACTCGTTGCTGTTCTGCTGGTACGGAGCAGTGACGCGTTTTCCTTCTGCATCGGCGACTTTCCCGTCACCGCACGAGGCCTAGGTGTTGGTAGGTCACACGCGCTTCTGTGAATCTCCCGTTCCAGCCACACGTTGAGTAGTTGATTGGCATTCTTTTGGTATCTTGCAGTGGTGGGGGAATCGCTGGATTAGGACTTGGCTTTAGTCATTGTGAAGAAGTAATTTACTCGGTACTTCTATTAATGTAAGGTCCCTGTGGGCGAGTGATTAAAGCCTTTGGCAAACTGAGCGCTTAGTTTCTTGATTTCTTTAAAGAACTAAGGGTTTAATTGTCACTATCATTTTAGTAGTGTTTTAGGGTTAAAAAAATGGTTCAAATGGCTCTGAGCACTAAGGGGCTTCACATCTGACGTCATCAGTCCCCTACAACTTAGAACTACTTAAACCTAACTAACCTAAGGACATCACACACATCCATGCCCGAAGCAGGATTCGAAACTGCGACCGTAGCGGTCGCGCGGTTCCAGACTGAAGCGCCTAGAACCGCTCGGCCACAATGGCCGGCAGTGTTTTAGGGGCCTGGTAGTTTATTTAAGTATTTAACATGATTTATGTGTAACAGACTTATGGTCAATCAGTGGACTACTACCATTTGTTTCGGTTTTTTACACTTGGATAGCGTTTGGCCAGCTTGGCCGTATTTTGTCTATATGGAAGCAGAATAATATTGTCGTATGACACCAAAGTGTCGACATTTGCCTTAGGCCCCTTAGTATTGTTAGTAAAAGGAACATATGACGTCATTGTGTACCATTGTGTACCTCCTAGTGATTAGGCGGCTAATGGACTTTGGACACCAACATCATATGTACTTGTGTCTATTTTCTTCCCTTGGAGTAGGCATAGAGCTTACTGCTGCAGTGGAGATATATGCATTTTAATGTCTTTTATGTAACGTATGTTGAAATTATATTCAAGTCCTGTTGTGGGATTATTTCCCAGTTGTGATGCTGGTCGCGCTGGCAGAATGCCGCCCCGGGTTTATTTAATCAATTAACATTTTGTAACTGGGCCACCATTGTATTGCACAGCTGGCATGTTCTTCGCGTACCATTTGTAATTTTATGTATAATGCATTCTGATATTAATTTAAAAACGTTAAATGTTTGTATGAATTTGACGAGGACCTTGGTAACTGTTAGTTGCCTTATAATAGAAATTGTATAAAAATATTTGTTTGGGAATGATAAATGACGCATCAAGTACGGCCACCCTTCCACGTATTTTGCTTAAATTAATCCCGATCCTTGTTCTGGTCTCAAAGGCATTCTCTATGAAGCAAACTCAAAGTACTGAATATTTTCATTCTGATCACGTCGATCAGGGGTTAATTTATGACTTTTTCTAAAGGTCACTGCAACTGTGACGAAGTAAATCTGTGGGGAAAGGGACGACAAATACACGACTTCAGATGGTTCAAATAGCTCTAAGCACTATGGGGCTTAACATCTGGGGTCATCAGTCCCCTAGAACTTAGAACTACTTAAACCTAACTAATCGAAGGACATCACACACATCCATGCCCGAGGCAGAATTCGAACCTGCGACCGTAGCAGCAGCGCGGTTCCGGACTGGAGCACCTAGAACCGCCCGGCCACAGCGGCCGGCAATACACAACTGTAGCGAGACATTTTTCTCGGGACCCTTCCAAAGATAGAGTTGTCGCAGCAGTTGACATAAAAAGCAAACGTAAGAATATTTGTTATGGGCGAGAAAACACTACAGTCTTATTGTGTCCGTAAGCTGACGATAAAATGATGCCAATGCTTCTGTGTGCTTAAAGGAAGACATGTGAGGGAACACTGGATTGTCAGAGAGGTACTTAGACAGTTGCAATGTAGCAAGTGATCGATGTTTTATGGAGATGACACTATTTTTCAACTGATTTAGACAAGTCTTTTTAAAGAACGTAGGCTCATGGAAACCAGAATTGTTAATTTATGTTGGACACGCAACCCACATTTCTAGTTAATTGATCCAGGTATCTCAGGAACACAATGTTACTATCATGATGCTGCAGCACAACTGCTCTGATGTTGCTGATACTGGAACTACTGAAGACAGTGATTTTTCAATGCAACTTTGATATTCATGAGGAGTCACAAATACTCCAAATCACAATAAAAAAGCTTACACTGAGGTGACAGATGCCATGGGATAGCGATATGCACATATACTGATGGCGATAGTATCGCATACACAAGGTATACGAGGACAGTATATTGGCGGAGCTGTCATTTGTACTCAGGTAATTCATGTGCAATGGTTTTCGACGTGATTATCGCCGCAGGGCAGGAATTAACAACTTTGAACGCGAAACAGTCGATGGAGTTACACGAACGGGGCATTCCATTTTATAAATCATTGTTGTTGTTGTTGTTGTTCTGGTCTTCAGTCCTGGGACTGGTTTGATGCAGCTCTCCATGCTACTCTATCCTGTGCAAGCATCTTCATCTCCCAGTACCTGCTGCAGCCTACATCCTTCTGAATCTGCTTAGTGTATTCATCTCTTGGTCTCCCTCTACGATTTTTACCCTCCACGCTGCCCTCCAATACTAAATTGGTGATCCCTTGATGCCTCAGAACATGTCCTACCAACCGATCCCTTCTTTTAGTCAAGTTGTGCCACAAACTCCTCTTCTCCCCAATTCTATTCAATACCTCCAAATTAGTTATGTGATCTACCCATCTAATCTTCAGCATTCTTCTGTAGCACCACATTTCGAAAGCTTCTATTCTCTTCTTGACCAAACTATTTACCGTCCATGTTTCACTTCCATACATGGCTACACTCCATACAAATACTTTCAGAAATGACTTCCTGACACTTAAATCAATACTCGATGTTAACAAATTTCTCTTCTTCAGAAACGCTTTCCTTGCCATTGCCAGTCTACATTTTATATCCTCTCTACTTCGACCATCATCAGTTATTTTGCTCCCCAAATAGCAAAACTCCTTTACTAATTTAAGTGTCTCATTTCCTAATCTAATTCCCGCAGCATCACCTAACTTAATTCGACTATATTTCATTATCCTCGTTTTGCGTTTGTTGATGTTCATCTTATATCCTCCTTTCAAGACACTGTCCATTCCGTTCAACTGCTCTTCCAAGTCCTTTGCTGTCTCTGACAGAATTACAATGTCATCGGCGAACCTCAAAGTTTTTATTTCTTCTCCATTGATTTTAATATCTACTCCGAACTTTTCTTTCGTTTCCTTTACTGCTTGCTCAATATGCAGATTTAATGGCATCGGGGAGAGGCTACAACCCTGTCTCACTCCCTTCCCAACCACTGCTTCCCTTTCATGTCCCTCGACTCTTATAACTGCCATCTGGTTTCTGTACAAATTGTAAATAGCCTTTCGCTCCCTGTATTTTACCCCTGCCACCTTCAGACTTTGAAACTGAGTATCCCAGTCAACATTGTCAAAAGCTTTCTCCAAGTCTACAAATCTACAATCATTAAGGACTCAATATTCCGAAATCAAGAGCGTTCTGAGAATACCAAATTTCAGGCGTTACCTGTCGCCAGAGACAGTGCAGTGGCCATCGACCTTCACTTAACTACCATGAGCAACGGCGTCTGCGTAGAGTTGTCAGTGCCAACAGACAAGCAATACTGCCTGAAATAACCGCAGAAATCGTTTTGGGACATATGACGAACGTATCGGATATGACAGTGCGGCGAAATTTGACGTTAATGGGCTACGGCAGCAGACGACCGACGCGAGTGCCTTTGCTAACAGCACGACATCGCCTGCAGCTCCTCTCCTGAGCTCGTGACCACATCAGTTGGAGACTAGACGACTGAAAAAGCGTGGCGTAGTCAGTTGAGTCTCGATTTCACTGGGTAAAAACTGATGGCAGGGTTCGAGTGTGGCACAGACCCCGCAAAGCCGTGGACCTAAGTGCCCAACATGGCACTGTGCAAGCTGGTGGTGGCAACATAATGAAATAGGTTGTTCTTACGTGTAACTGAGTGGTCCTCTGGCCCAACAGAATAGTTGTGTGGAAATAGTTATGTTTGTCTACCTGGAGACCATTTGCAGCCATTCATGCATTTTATGTTCCCAAACATATCACCGGACTACAGATGTTCACGATCTCTTTGAAGAACATTATATACTATTCTGGCGACGATGAAATGTTTTTGGTTTAGCCCGGACCAGCAGCCATTTGTATAACCATTCGAAAATATGTCTTACTGTAGCTATGCCACAGTATATTAAGCAGGGTTTGAAAGATGAACCGGAGGTGGCGCCAAGAATATCGTGCGAATCGATTAATTCCTTTTGCAAAAAGACCTTAATCGGACTGAAATTGATGCTCAGCTAATCGCACTATTTGTATGTGCACCATTCGAATTTCACGTGAAAAAATCACTCACTTTTTAATAACACCTGACTGGAGTGTGACTGTTGATTCATAGTTGGTCCACCGATGTATCGGGCCTAAGAAATGTTTTGACCGTTTGAAAACGTCTTGCTTTGCCTGGATATTAAGTGCAAAAAACACATTTATCTGGACGATTTTCGAAGCGCACCCCTTCTAATTTTAAACTTGCACGAATCGGTTCAAACTTTGCACGAAGGTAGATAAATGGGTAAAGTCACTGCCGGTCCCAAGCCCGGGACCTCATCTCGCAAGTGATGAGGAAGGAGGAGGGGGAGGAGTAACACCTCGTAAAAAAAACCTGGGTCCATCTGGCACCGGATAGTAGCACCCTGTGAGGGCCCCTGCATAGGGTTACATGCCAAGTCCCAAAATTCAGACACGTCTGCGTGGCAGCCACCAGTATTCTGGTCAGCGTCTGTTGGCTCTGTGAGCTCGGCTGTAAGTTAATCTTCTGGAACTCAAAACTCCAGTCGAAATTATGTGAGAACCTTCGTGATTTCACCACCAATACCTCAACACAAACCAATAATCATGACAGAACAACGGGAAAGAATCCACTACCCTGGGCCCCAGTCAGTAAGACTGGGTAATAGACCTGATCATCGGATTCCAGGGGATCAGGCATGTCATGAAGAGAAGAATCGGAGCCTCTCAAAAACCCTCAAGATGAAGAAAGTATTTTACATGGGAACACTCAACACCAACACACTATTGAGGCCAGGTAAACTGAAACAATTAACAAACACCATGGATAAATACAACATCAAAGTTATGGCAATAAAGGAAACACGATGTGCAGATGAGAACCACTTTGATTCTGAAAATTACAGAATATATAAATTATAGAATATATAACCATCCCAGGAAGAAATCTCAAAGTCTTCGGAACTGGTTTTGTAGTACATAAATCGATACTGGACTCCGTAATAGATTTCACCTCAAAATCAGAAAAAAATGTCGACACTCACGATAAGATCTGGAAACAAAGCCTATACGTTAATCAATGGACATGCCCCCACACACAATTATAACAAGAAGAACCCAGAGATGATAGAGGAATTCTGGGAAGATCTGGAAGAAACTACCAGCAAAATTCCCAAGAATCACATAAAAGTGTTACTAGGAGACTTCAATGCCCAGTTAGGCAAGGAAAGAAAATTCCGAGACACGATAGGGAAACACACGGCCCACATGAGAACAAACAAAAATGGAGAGAACTTGATAAACTTCTGCAGAAATTTTGATCTGAAAATCATGTCAACGCAATTCCAGAAACCACACAGAAAACTTGTAACCTGGAAATCCCCAACCATGCTCTATGAGAATTTCAGATAGACCACGTAGCAATATCCACAAAAAACACCAGAGAAATAATGAACGTAAGAACAAGGAAAGGAGTTTTCGAATCTGATCATCACCTTCTCCAAATTAAAGTAAAATTTATACCCAATAGACAAATCAAGAGAACCAACAGACCTTTCAGAACAGATCCAGAGTACCTACAAATAAACAAGAAAGAAATAGTAGAAGAAATTACGAAAATCAATAGCAACAACTGGACAGAACTGTCAGAAAAAATAAAAGAACTGATAAAATTGGGGCAGCCACCGAGAAAAAGGAAACACCGATGGTGGAACATGACATGCGACAGGGCCATAGAAGACAGATTACAAGCCTGGAAAAAATTTAACAGCCATAAAACACAAGAAAAATGGGAGGACTTCAACAGGATACAGAAAAACACTTCAAAAATAATCCGAAGAGAAAAAAGAGGTTACGAAAACAGCACGTTGAAGGAGATAGAAGAAGACTTCACCAGAAACAACACGAAATTTTTACAGAGTATTCCGAGAAAATATGACAGGATATCAGCCACCAAGCTTATGCTTCAAAAGACAAGATGGACCACTGGAGAAAAATCCGAAGAAAAACTGTGAAATATTAGCCAGATACTTTGACACGTTACTTAACTGTGATAAACCAAAACAGAGATTACAGTTTACAAAACCAGAACCCAACCGGGACTCCGAATCGTGAAAATAATAAAATCATTGAAAAATAACAGAGCACCAGGTGAAGATGGACTGATTGCAGAAATCTGGAAATTAGACCATGAAAACATTACACCCAAAATTCATAGTATAATCAAAAACATCTGGGAAACAGAAAAGATACCAGAAGAATGGAAGTCAGCCCTAATACACCCCCTCCACAAGAAAGGAGACAAAACAGAACCTAATAACTATAGAGGAATTTCGTTACTGCCGGTGGCATACAAAATTCTATCAAAAGCTCTGTTAAATCGCCTAGAACCTCAGACAGATCCACAGATCGGAGAATACCAAGGAGGGTTCAGGAAGGGAAGATCATGCAGTGAGCATATCTGGTGTCTGAGAACGTTATTAACAACGAGAAAGTCCAGAAACACCAGAGTAACATTTGTTGATTTCAAGAAGGCTTACGATTCCATAGACAGAGAAACACTTTTCAATACACTAGAAGAAATGAAGGTAGACAATAAGACCAGAAAACTAATTCAGGAAACATTAACAAATACAAAGTCAAAAGTGAAGTTCATGGGCGAGATTTCAGAATCTTTCGAAATCAAGACAGGAGTGAGACAGGGAGATGGCCTGTCACCCATTTTATTTAACGCTGTTTTAAAGAAAATAATCAGGACGTGGGACAAAGGAGTCAATGGGGTAAAGATGGGGAGAGAGAAAAATAGAACCGTCAGCATAAAATGTCTGGCCTTTGCCGACGATATAGCCATAATTACAAATGACAGAAAAGCAGCCAGAGAAGCCCTAGAGATATTGCATGAAATCGCAGCCAGAACAGGACTACAAATATCATATGAAAAAACCCAGTACGTGGACACAAAATCTACAGACAGAAGCCCATTGATAACAAAGTACGGAAAGATAACACAAGCAGAAAGTTTCAAATACCTGGGAGAGATTATACAGAAGACAGGACTGAATTCAACAGCCAATGAAGAAAGGGTTACAAAACTACAAAAAGCATACAGACTTACATGGAACCATTACAATAAAAGAAATATTTCCGTCAATGCCAAATTAAGACATTACAAAACGGTAGTCTTACCTGAGGCCTTGTATGCCTCAGAAACAACAGTAATCAGAGGAAATGGAAAAGCAAGAGAGGAAAATTCTGAGAAAGATATATGGGCCAGTTCAGAGACAGGCGATCTGGATAAAGAGACCAACAAAGGAATTGTACAAACAGGCAGAGACAATTACAGACAATATCAGAAAGAGAAGGGCAAAATTCTATGGGCACATTCATAGGATGAATGAAAATAGGCTGACCAAGAAGATTTTTAACATAGTGGTAACGAATAAGGTGAAAACTAACTGGGTAAAGGAAACCATGGAAGACCTCAAAAATCTAAACATCTCCACAGAAGAAATATCAAACAGAGGAAAATACAGAGAAAAAATCAACAAACAGAAATTCGAAGAAACACCAAAAGAGAAGAAATCAGGAAAGAAGTGGACAGAAGAGAGGAAGAAGAAGCACAGTGAATTTATGAGAGGTTTTTGGGAAGAGAAAAGAAAGAGACAGAAAAAAGTGCCATGAATTTGAAATGTACCAAATTATGTACCATATTGTCATTGTGAATATTGATTGTGTCTTAACGCTCTCCTTAATGGGGAATTGACGATAATAATTATTATTTTTATCCAATACGCTTTATCCGTTGTCGAGATATGATGGTTTAAAGTCGAGCTAAATGTAGCTCGTAAAATTCGTTCTTGCAAGAACTGAATGCGCGAAAACTAAAGTGAATCAGACAATAAAAAACTGCGTTCTTACGGTTAAATTGAAAACTCGCTTTCAAAAATCTATCTTCGTTGGGATTTTACGTGAAAAAACCTCTTTGTGAGTTTTTTTAATTGTTCCTAAAATACGGTTTTACGCGAATCGCACTTGCTGAGACAGTTTAAAAGAGATAAGATCGTATTACAAATTATATTCTTATAGTAGTATAAGAAATGTTTGCAAAAATCTCTCATCGTTCGTGTTTCAAGTACGAAAAATCACGCTTTTGCATACGAATTTGTGTTTCTTAGAAATGGGTTGCATTTTAAGAGCTGTACTTTGCTATAATTAAAAAAACTGGTTAGTATTGATTGTCGTTTCGCTGTTTTTACGTTAAGGATTTCATTCACCACTGACTTAAAATCATCCAAAAGCCTTTGGACGTGCAAAACAATGCACGTAACAAACCATAATTATACCCAGCTCTGTACAAAATGATATACTATTCGATCGAGCATTTAAAGCTTTATTGTAGACCATGCAAAATTAAACTAACGAGAAAGTTGCTTTTCAAGTTACTGTCAGAAAATAGGTCACCTTATTTCTAATCAACAGAAAATGTTTTACTGCATTTTCCTCAAAAACTACTTTTTTTGGGCAAAACAAACTTACGTTCGTCAATTTTCGTACAAGATTGAAAAGCTGATAGTATTTTGTCGCAGTACATTCTTTCGCAGTTGTTCTGCATGCTTCAGCCAACCACGCGCCATTCGGACTGGTTGTTGCAACATATCGTGCCATAACTATTCAAGTGAGTTTCTGTAGCATCAGTTTTTTTAATTTTTACTTTTTATTATTGCGTTCTTTAAATAAACAATGACAAGAATTTTAAGATAAGAGATAATAACAAGATGTGCACTTTTCAATCGTTTATTATGTTTTATTGCGAGAATCGTTCACCTTGCGATACAGTAAACTTTTAAGCAAAATTATCTATGTAATATGGTCGTATCCTATTTCTAGTTACATAATCTAAACTATTTATATATTTTATTATCAGAAACTTCGCCCAGTATTTAATATTTCTTTCAGTATCCTATTTTGGTTTGTTGTTATTTTGTGCACTGTATTAAATATTTATGGTTGTTTTTCATATGCCTGCGTATGCAGTCTCATGAATAAAATATTTGTAATTATAAAAAATTTAAAAAATTCAAATAAAATAAAAAATTAGAAAATATAAAACAAAAAACATAATAAAAATATGAAAAAATCGAAAATATAAAACAAAAACCTCCTGCAAGGTGTGATTTGACGTAGTGGTGAGGCTTGTGTGCTCGGAGGACACAGTAAGCGTGGTACTGGACAGCTTCAACCACACCAGGCAGCAGACACGCGAACGGTGCCCAACTCAAGCAACATGGGCCGAAAGACAGTAAAAAAAATATGTATACATCGGATCAGTCATTGTCCAAGTCAGCAGTAATCTAGATTGGTTGCCAAACTATAGCGGTCTAACGCCAAAACTATGGTACAGTAAACGTTGGGAACAAGAATGAAAAATGCTACTATCATAAAACAAAAAAGACCAATGTGTTCTGGGCAGAGATAGGGATATCAAAGAAGGGAACTAGCTTTTCGACATATCTGGCTTCAGAGACGTTTACATCAAAACCACTTGACATATTCATGGTTTCTTACGAGTTATCCGTGCTTCCCCATCTCAGTGTGCTGCCTTAGCTTTATGGTGTTGGCGAACCGGCATCTTGCAGTTTACAGGCTAAAGTCCCTAACTCTGTGCACAAAATCCAGAAGATTCACCAGCCATAGTAAACAATACACTGGGCTATGCAAAAAGCAGGAACAGATTTCAAACATTTATTGCCTCCAAACAATAAAAGACAGAAACACCATTCCAACGTTCCTGGAAAGACAAAAGTTCATATTTTTGTTCATTCAATTCAAGCACCATATGTTAACTACAAATATCAAAACGGTGGCCCATTTTGTGCCACACTCGAAGCAGCTGGTCTCTCGTTACCGAATTCACAGCTTCAACAATTCGATGTCGCAGACTTTCAAGAGTGTCAGGCAGAGGCGGGATAGAGACGCTGTCTTAACACGTAACCCTATAGATAAAAGCCACAAGGTATGAGGTCAGGAGACATGAGAGGCTACCAGCGATGAAGTTCGTCTTCCGCTCCTTCTCCTCCAATCCTATGTCCTGGGATGGTGTCATTCACATAGAGAATTTTTCCAAGCACGTCCGACGTTACCCGCATGACCTTATTCCAGGATGTTGGATTGGAAGAGAAGAAGCTGTGAAATAACGAGACACCAGCTGCCTAGCTTGTGGTAGGAAATGAGCCACCATTTTGATATCTGTCGTGTAACACATGGTGTTCACATTGGATGTCTAAGAATTTGAACTTTTTTCTTCCCAGGAAAATTGGATTTTTTTTTTTTACCTTCTGTAGTATGGAGGCAATAAATGTTTGAAATCTGTACTTTTTAAATACCCTTTATAGTATCATGTGGCTAAAGATCATACATGTAACAGCTAAAAAAGTTTTTCTGGGGGGGATAAAATTTTTGAGGACGGATTTGTTCCTGGGGCCACGCAATTTTTTTTATTTTTTTATTTTTTTTTGGTGGGAGAGGGGGCCGGTCTGATTTTTTCCCCGAGTGAACCATTTATCTCACAAACGCACCTCCTGTTACATGGATCACCATACACGTGTAAGAATAAACAGCCAGAAATTTATGTGCTTCTAGAGAGAAGGACACATCTACAAATGGGCAATGTCCGAGTGTAGAGGTGCATGCATCCGAAACTTTAATGACACATTGTGTCATACTGCACATGACAAATGCCGTGCTGGATGACATGATAGCATGTGCCATGTTATACGACATGATATCATATATCATGTTACTAGGCACGATGCATTATGTTACATGATGTGGGTGCCAATACTAACAACCAAAACATTGCAAATATGTCAAAACGATTTGATTAAAATGTCTTTGAAGCTGTCAGATAAGTCGAAAAGCTAGTACCCTTCTTTTACGTCTTTAACTGTTCCCAGGGCATATTCGGCTTTTTTCTGCTGTGACAGGTGCGATTTTCATTCCGGTGCATACATGATTTAGCAGATAGGGTCAGCACCACTATCAAATTGCTCGCTAACGTTGCTGTTGCCTAGAGGCAAGTGTCTTTGCTGGTCGATAGTTAGGAAATGGGAATGAATTAAACAGAAGTTCCACTTGATGTAATGAGTGGCAGCTCTCTTTAAATGTGGCTTAACTACAAGACAATGACAAAGAGAAAGAAACTGAGAATATCCGATTACAAGAATGGTCAAGAACGTCCATAGCACTTCTTATCACGTAAGTATTACTGAGAAGCAATATCAAATGGAAAAGAAACGTAAAATCTGTAGTTGGGAAGGCCAATAGAGTTCGCTTTATTCGGAGAATTCTGGGAAAGTGTAATGAATGTGTAACATACATCTATACAACATGTTAGTCCAACCATATCTACATCCACATCATTATTCTGCAATTCACGCCCAAGTGTTTGCCAGAGAGCTCATGGAACCACTTTCTGACAAGGCTACTTCCTTGACCTTTTCACTCGCCAATGGCATATAGGAAAAATGAACATCTAAATGTTTCTGTGCGAACTCTGATTTCTCTTATTATGAAGCTCATTTCTCCCTTTGTAAGGAGTCCACGAAATATTTTGGCAGTCAGAGGAGAAAGTAGGTGACTGATATTTCCCGAAAAGATTTCGGAGCAACTAAAATAGCTTTTTCTAATGATTGCCATCCCTATTCGTTTATCAGGTCCATGAAACACTTTCCCCCATTTCACGATGACAGTAAACAATCTGATCTCCTTTGAACTTTTCGAAGTACTCCACCAGTCTTATCTCCAGTCTTATCCGTACAGTGCAGCACATCAGAAGAGAAGCGTAGTGAAGGCAGTCTCTTCAATAGATTACCTGCACCAACAGACTGTCCTATACCGTTGTCTCTTCTTGCACGAATTCACTTACTTTTATCACCTGAAATACGGTGTGCATCATGAAGTTCTACCAGACCTATATTTCGGCAAATGCGACAGCGTGTTATTTACAAGATTTATCTAGCCAGCTGAAACGTTCAAAGGCTGGCCACCTTGAGGCGTATCACCACTTTGTGGAGGGAAGTAGAAATGATAAATTTACATGGTCTAACTGGAATGCAAGTTCAGTTAGTTTTGACTGAGAACTGAATCTAATGTTTTATTATTTTTGGTGTTCCAAATTCACAAATGTTAAAGCACGAACGATTTACGATTAATGGAGGGAGTATTCTACTAAATGAACGCAACTGCACACATTAGTAGTAAGCATATTGTTACATTTCCATTTTATTAAGGTTCACATAGCAAAGAATGAATTGTTGTACCAACATAATTAGATGCAAAAAGTCGCCTTGTTGGACTATCATCATCTGATATTTTTCCAGTTTTTTCCCCAACCCACAGTAGTTATTTGTGGAATACGTTATTCTACATGTAGCTTGTTAAGAAAACCTCCCCCATGCGTTTTCTACCACGCATGTTACGCTCTTGCATGGTTTGAGGGTTTGGGAGCTGAGGTGTAGTTTCACACCGCCACATCTCGTCACATAAAATACTGATCTGAGTAATGAAAGAGGCCAACAGGCATTTATTTGCCAGTATATAATATTTAACTACGCATTGTAATGAGATCTTTTAACGATTTACAAGGAGAAATGAAGCCAGCGCTACTGACGCGCCAAAGAAACTATAGACTAATTCAGCGCGCATGTAGAAACATCGATATTAAAGACAGACTCTGAAGACATTTGAATATTACAAACAACAAGCGCGCAACCCATCGTCCACTGTCGGACGCTATCACTCTCTTTTTATCTCCTGTATAATACTGACGCACCATTACATACGCATCATTATAAGATTTATAATTTGTTTAAATCTATTGAGAAATACTGTTATTTTGTTGCATGTGAGACTAGTATGTGTGAAAAGCACAGAGTGGTTAATGAATGGACATATCTACGTGATTTATAAACCTTTATGGTCATAACAAACCACTCAGGCTCTGTCATTGTTATTGACGTAAGTGTTAACATGTTATATGTGTTTCAAATCCAAGCTCGTAATTATAGTGTCAATTACTCTAAATTTGTGCTTGTTGTTAGACAACCTTAATCATTTACTTTCCATGTGCCAAGTTTTTTTCAGAGCCAACCGTGTCCGACGTGTCATTGTGTGGACAGTAAACTCGAGGCCGACGTTAACATACTAATTTTATTCCCCCCGTGTAATATTCTTCAAACTCTGTTGTAAAATGGCCCTTGGATACATTTTCAGTGCGAGTGACGTCCGGGAATTTCTTAGCAAACTTCACTCCTCAAGTCGTACATCGCTCGCACGAAGCCTCGCTGTTCCACAACGGTACGCGGCACTTTCTAAACGGGAAAGGGAGTCACGCAAGTATATTTTGTTTCCCCTTCTCAATCTGATGCTTAATAATAATACTATTTCCTTACATCAGATGTGGCGCCCGAACTGGGACTTGAATCAAAATCTTAGCTAATCCTCTTGTTTTTAATTTCATGTGGGACCGGAGACTGAAATTTTCTGGAAAAGACGGACGAAGAAATTGTGGTGACTACCAACAGAACGGTAAAATACAATTGGAGGCTGTAATTGCAGTTCCGAGTAGCTGTTTAAAGACAACGCAAAGTGAGTAGAATCCTTTGTGTTTGCGAAAACCCCGCTTCCGTAGTGCATTTTCTGACATTCAAGTGCTGTACTCATTTAAAACCCAGCGTTCCCGCCAAACCCGGCTTCATTTCATAAATATATGCAGATTAGTTATCTCAAAAACGTTTCTTTGCAATTTTTAAAGTCAATTTTGCTAAAGTGCAAAATTTTTATTGTTTTACTGTAACTGTCTGTATATGTTCTTTTGTCGCTATTCTTGTCATTCAGATCCAAGATGGTGGAAATACAGTGTTGATGACGGACAGCAGCGTTGTCTTCAACTGTTTACATTTAGTGGAATCCATATTGTCTTTTTCGTGTTGTGCTATTCAATTTTCATTGCCACCAGTGACAACTGACTGTTTTAGGATCTCAGAGATAGACACCCCGTGTGAACAGTACAGTAGTGTATCTAAAAAATATTACCAGGTGGTTCTATCGCGAAATCTTTGGTTGCAAACATGGCAGAATACAAGCGATTGCGTAATTCCGCAGATGGACGTTCCGAAACAAACGCGGGTACATACCAGCTCCGCTCGCGTGTAATTTCTAACCGCGTGTTAAATATTGAGGACGAGGAGCGTGAGCTAAGATTTGGACGAACATAGCAGATGAAGTCTATTGGATAAACTTGGCATGTTTATTGAAATGTGGCAGAGAGATAAACGCGAACGTGATGACAAGGAGAAGGAGCGGGACGAGAAACATGTCTTGTCATTCTCCAGTTTAACATCGACGTGGAAACTAAATTTGATTCCATGGCAAGTAACTTAAAGGCAGATGTACAAACTAAATTTGACTCAATGAATAATAATTTGAAGGCCGAATTAAAATCGAATATTGGTAAACTCGGATCACAAATGGCTACAGTAGCGGCAGAAATGACTCAGTAAAGGGTAATATGAAAACCAAATTTGGTACAGTCGAAAGCAAGATAGATTTGGTAAAGGACGAACTAAAAGAAGGTCTCACACATGCCCAGTAGCGCATATTATGCCGGTTTACGTTACCGCTGTTGGTAAATTACGCTTCGTCATTTCGCGTGCAAAAAATCTTGTCATCGTCCCGTAATTTCTCTTGTGCCCAGTGGCAGAACTGTACACGACGTTCAAAGTCGTCGCCATGCAATTCCTGGTGCAAAGAAATATGGTACGGGTGCAATCGATGTTGATGTAGCATTCTCAACTCCGACGTTTTTGAGACTCCCGATTCTCGCGCAATTTGTCTGCTACTGATGTGCGGATTAGCCGCGACAGCAGCTAAAACACCTACTTGGGCATCATCATTTGTTGCAGGTCGTGTTTGACGTTTCACATGTGGCTGAACACTTCCTGTTTCCTTAAATAACGTAACTATTCGGCGAACGGTCCGGACACTTGGATGATGTCGTCCAGGATACCGAGCAGCATACATAACACACGCCCATTGGGAATTTTGATCACAATAGCCATACATCAACACGATATCGATCTTTTCCGTAATTGGTAAACGGTCCATTTTAACACGGGTAATGTATCACGAAGCAAATACCGTCCGCACTGGCGGAATGTTACGTGATACCACGTACTTATACGTTTGTGACTTATTACAGCGCCATCTATCACAAAGCGAAAAACGTGGTCCAACTAAAACATTCATATTTCTTTACGTGCTACACAAATACGTAATAAAAATGGGGGTTCCTATTTAAAAAACGTATTTGATATCCGTTTGACCTATGGCAGCGCCATCTAGCGGGACAACCATAGCGCCATCTGGTTTCCCCCTTCAAGCTAGACGAGTTTCGTTCTTTGTAGTTTTTTCGTTTGATGCTTATTTCGCGCGATATTTAGTCCGGTCACTATCAATGGACCACCGTGTATATCTCTGATTTACCCATCATAACAATTGCTGATACAGGTGCGAACGTGAATGCAATGTCATCGTGTGTTTTCAGAAAAGTATCTGCCATAATCAAAGTACCCACTTTACCTGTTCAAGGCTGTACAGTCACCGGTGCTATCGGTTCCATGATTCGAAGAGTAAATCTTCAAACCCAAATACCAGTCCGAATAGAGTCAGTGACAATCGCATGTGTGTTTTTAGTCGTGAAAAATCTATCCGTTCCTTGCACACTCGGGATGGAGTTTCCCCGCAAGACAAGGGCAGTAACTGATATTTATAACGGTGCATGTAAGTTAACAGTCAACGAGAAAGCAATTATGGTTCAACGTTTGCGTGACAAGATAAAAGTAGCGGATCGACAATGTCATGTTTTGAGGCGCCGACTGTACCGGAACGGTGAAGTACGCCAACGATCACCTGTTGCATTTCAGCCAACACATTGGCGATTGTGACGAAAACGAGCAAATACCGGCTCAAGAAGAAATAATTCGAAAAACCATGGAATCACGTGAACTAAGACGCCTAACAGCAAGACTTATTCCATCTTTTAATGAGATATTCACGGCTATTTTCTACCAAGCCAAGAGGCTTTGAGTTAGATATGAAGATCATTCCCCACGAAACATACTGCAAGACCACCTATGCGGTTCCGCAATCCAAGAAGGCAGCCATTAGAGACGAGATAAGTGGAACATTGTCGAAAACTCTGATTCATCCTATTGCAGCCCCTTAGTTCCTGTTATAAAGGAAGATGGAAGTGTAAGGTTGGTACTGGATGCTCGCCAACATTAATAAAATAGTATCACCGGTTTGCACGAGGCCTGAACCGCTCGTAGAGCAATTACAAAAATTTAGAGGTGTAAGGTGTCTGCCTAGTGTTGACCTAAGAAGTAGTTATTAGCAGGTCCGGCTGCCACAACAATCGAGGAAGTACACTGCATTTATTTTCGCCGGCCGGTCGTATCAGTTCAAAGTAGTTCCGTTTGATTTGAATGTCAGTTCCGGAAACTTTATTGCGGCTTTGGATTACGCTCTGAGACCAGAAATTTTAGACGGCGTACGTCGATGACTTGCTAATTGCCACCACTTCATGGGAAAAGCACATCCAGCTGATCGAGAGTTATTCAGAAGTTTCACTGACTACGGAGTTACTGCCAACCTCAGGAAGTCAAAATTCGGGAAACAACAGATCAAATTTTTAGGCCACTTGATATTTTCAGAAGGAATTCGACCGGATCCTCAGAAACTTTCAGCTATAGAAAACTTTCCTACTCCCACCACGAAACGCCAACTTAAAGGGTTCATCGGAATAGTGTCATTATTTCGGCGTTTCCTATCCGGACGATGTCTTAACCAGGAAGAACAAGTAAACGGAGAGAAGAAAATCAGAATTATTAGCTTCGCGAGTCGCGTATTGACGGAGTGTGAGCGAAACTACTCAATAACGGAATTGGAAGGTTTAGTCGTCGTATGGGCATTTCGGAGATTCAATTATTATATTTATAAAAAGTCTATTCCGATCACCAAGCCCTCAGCTTTCTCCTTTCTTGTAAATTACTACACCCGAGGTTATCAAGGTGGTGTCTTTTCCTTCAGGAATACCAATTAGAAATTGTCTTCATTAAAGGAAAGGACAACGTCATAGCCGATGCACTATCACGCATGCCGGAGGAAATGCTCGAAAATTGTGAATTGGAAGAACAATTACACAACGGACAGGTATTGTTAATTAAAGACCCGATTCACCGAAACTACTACCTACAGCTATGCAGACAAATGAAGACCTTGCAATACGCCGATATAAAATGGAATAAAGGGAATACTTACGTTAAATCCTCAACACCGGTTAGCGAAATTTTACAAATTACATAAAGGAGTATTATTTCATCGGACGACGGAAACCGGAAGATGGTGCGTGTCCATACCCCATGCCTATGTGGAACATTTGTTGTGGTATACCCACCTGTCTTGGGGACATTGCGGTCCAGAGAAATGCAAGAAGAAAATACCGATGTACTGCTACGTTCCTAATTTTCATGGAATGATACATATACCTACGAAGCTGTCTAGTATGCCAGAAAATCAAGCCATTTAATCTGTCAAATGCTTTGCCATTAAACCACATATTATCCCAGAAACCAGGGCAGATAGTAAGTATAGATCTCGCTGGACCGCTCCCGACAGGAAGAGGAGGTGCGAAATACCGTGTGGCACTTCTAGATCTGTTTACAAAACATATGCGTCTGTACGCGACCAAGTCGTCAAAAAATGGTAAAAATGGCTCTGAGCACTATGGGACTTAACATCAGAGGTCATCAGTCTCCTAGAAATTAGAACTACCTAAACCTAACTAACCTAAGGACATCAGACACACCCATGTCCGAGGCAAACGGTCGCGCGGTTCCATTCTGTAGCGCCTAGAACCGCTCGGCCACCCCGGCCGGCAGTCGTCAAACGCGCCGCTGATAAGAAGAATAGAGCCTACGCCACATGTCAACTGGTTACACGCCAGCAGAACTAATGTCGAATCAAAGGGATCGATCCGATACCTAAAATTCAGAGTGATGAAAAAGAACTTGATGAAAAACTCAGACCTGTTCATGCGAATATCAGAAAGAGAGCACACGATAAGAAGATCGAGAAAGTGGTAGACTGCAAAATTAATGAAAAAGTATTAGTGAGGACGCATTACAAACCTTCCAATACTGTACCGTCTAAATAAAAAGTGGAGAAACTTGTACGAGGGTCATTACATAATTTTGCGCAAACCACACATTGGTTGCTATCTGATAGGCCTAGCCGATCCCGTATCTGGAAGAATAAAGGGTCTATACCACCATCAGGACATTAAGAAATATGCTTCGAGCCGAGGAAATAATAATGACCATTGAGGAAGATTTTGCCGATCACATCTACAAAAACACCGCTGAAAGACAATAAGAAGAATGAATCCACGAGTTAAGACACTGCCGCACAGAAAGAGAAAAGAAGAAAAGAAAATTACTAAAGAATGTCGCCGACCAGATTTACAGGAGAAATTATTGGATTAGTTTTAAGTTAGTTATTAAGAAGATGAAGTCCTATGCGACTGATGGCCACGAATGGCGAATTATATTGAGGTTTTATTTGAATGCAATGGGAGGACGTCGCCGGTGAGCCGACTTCCGACATTCTACATGATGAGTTTTGTTAGATGCGAGACGAAGATAATTTTATCCGAGGAAGAGACGGCGCGACACGATGGAGAGAGAACAATTATTCGTAAACACCGCATGTAACGACAGATGTAGACGCGCGGATGATGAAAGAAACTCCAACGGCAAGTGAGATAATGAACCACGTGGACTGAGAGGTAAGGAGAAAGCAAGGCAACGTATGACGTGACCCTGACGGCAAACACGCACGGAATTTATAAGTCATTTGTCACTTGACACGCCAAGCTTAAATATTTACGGATCGACGCACGAAGCGAATACTACACAGCGCAGGAAGACGGGATAATGCGACCACGCCTATTTAAAATGAAAGTTTCCACACTTAAAGATATGACCAAGCGACTAGAATACTGAAGCGTTACAAGAACGAAGACCAAAATCTTTGCTATTTATCAAGAAGTGTGCAACCAATACAAAGGACTGATACATGAGTCTACGATTTAAATCTGTACTGTCCAACTATTAGAAATGTAAATACCACCACCCACGAGGAGGCAATTTGATATAGACATTGTAAATAAAATGTAAATAGAATAGAAAATAGTATTGGAGGTAAATTTAGAAGTAATATGACTTCATTGATACTTTTGATGTGGCAGAAGTGTCACCGATTTTTTTGTTTTTTTGTTTTTAAGATTTCAAGGAACTTTAACATTTTCATCTCACTATGTATGTATGAATTCCATGAATTCCTACCTATCCTATTCCCATCGTATAGTGAAAATCAGTAGTTGAATGGAGGACATGTAAACAGAATGTGAACACACACTGGATGCAAAGGATTCTAACACTTCGCGACTCCTCGTATCTTCCAAATTTCTTTTAACCCTTTCAACAACTTTCGTTCCGTGATCTCTTATTTTGTGATAGGATTTCACCGCGAATAGTCAGTTATCGGTCATTTGTCTTCTTTATTACTTTTATCGACTGGAACACATGAAGTTAAAATCCGAATGCCGTGACAGTTCCAGTTGGATGAAGTCACGTTCTCACCGTTGCGAGTTTATCTGTTGGCACACAATTCTCTCTAATGCACAATCAATGAAAGTAAATGGTTTACAAATCATAAACAAGAAAGTAAGAGAAATCCGTAAAAACCCCATTAACTTTAAAGAGTATCTTTGAGACAGAATTCAAAATTAAAATTACTCTGAAAGCGAAACCGAATGGCTATACCGACACCAAAAGAACTGACTGGTAAATAAACTGTACATACTTGTGATTAAGCAAATACTGTGACTAGTAGCAATTTTTCTTCGTAAATTGAAACGAACAAAATGTGGACATGTGCACTGCTCACGTAAATCAACGAGTGACAAAATTATAAACTTGTGTTTTACTCATGTGAATCGAAAGTGACTAAGTTCAAGTGTATAATCACCGATTAACACAAAACATCACAGGACACGTTAGGCAGTGGGAATTATAAACAGTGCTACGAAGCTTTACTCTAGCGTGCATGCTCAAAACTTTAAATGACCTTACCTGCAGGCGAGTTTCCAGCTTGCAGACGACGAACCACGGCAACGACCCAAGGAACTAGTGATGGGCTAAACTGCGATTTTCCGATATCAGTGATTTCTGTGAATGCTACTTTTCAGTATCTGTTATTCTTAACTGTGATTTGTCGCAGTTAAGAGTCGCAGTTAAGGAACATAGGTCGTGTATCCCTCCGCCACTGCTATTTCTGCGATTTCTGCTACTTCCGCGATTTCTGCGACTTCTGCGATTTCTGCTACTTCTGCGATTTCTGTGACTTCTGCTACTTCTGCGATTTCTGTGACTCCTGCCATTTCTGCGACTTCTGCGATTTCTGTGACTTCTGCTACTTCTGCGATTTCTGTGACTCCTGCGCTTTCTGCGACTTACCACCGTATGAAAAAGTTACATCTGTCCACACAGAAAATTGCATCTCAACAAACCTGTCATTGGTAAGTATGTTTTACGTTTTTTCTTCTCAACTGTGAAAATATTAATAGTGTAATTAATATGTAAGTAGCTGTACATTACCGTAATAGTTCGTGTTTAGAAAATGAATTCTAAAATATTGTTATGTTCACAGGTACCTGAGCTACATTTCAGTCACTCAGTAAAGTGATAAATCAAAATATCATTGTCAACAGATCTAAAGAAATTGTCACTGCATCTTTAGACCGTTTTCGTCAGACGAGAGGTTAGTTTCTAAGCGTTTCGATGGACTTAATCACTTCAGTGAGATCGTTCTTGCAAATGTGATATTCATTATAGCAAATATTAGCAATCTACTCTGTCAATTATATTGCTAGTAATTAATGACAGCAACAATTGTTTAATAATCCTTGTGTTTTTGCAGACACAGTTCTGACTCTGATTACTGGTTGCTGTACGTATCTATCCACATCAAGGCTGTTGAGAGAGACTCGTGAAGATTCAAGACAGCTCTTAGAGGATTTGCAGTTTAAAAGTGAAATAATTGTGAAATAAGTGTGTGAATGATTAAACTGTGTTTTATTGAAGTTGTTGTGCGATTTTAAAGGAATAATAAATGTCAAATACAGTGAGTGAATAATAAAAATCTCATTTTCCACATGTTTAAGCCGTCCTATACCCATAATTTTCCGCCACTTACTTATTGGTAAACACTTGTTGGAGAGTGACATCCCCCCCCCCCCCCCCACCCTTTCTCCACAATCTTGGTGTGACACTGACCTGTAACATATCCCGAAGTCTACAATATGCATTTTGAGGCTGTTGATATGAAAGTGGGAAGTACAGATCTTCCAGTTAAATCAGGAATAGCTTAAGTGCATTACTTGAAAGTAACACAGGAAAAGCTTACTTATGTAGGTGGTAGTAGTGTCGGCAAAAAGTTCTTGTGTGTGAAGTTGCCATGTAGAACACCAGGTGTAAAACTTTTCTCCCGAGTCTTGAACTGTGTCGGAACAAAAGTGAGGCATTCATATGACTGTTTTCATTTCTCTACACTTATACAGATGTCTGAGTTCTGCTGTGTTAACATTGCAAAGTCCTGTAGGCATGTGGAGTATTAACCAAAACTGTCATATTGGAAGCAGAATCAAACACATTTGTTACGTTACTTGATATTTTCAGGAGAAAAAGGCAATGTTGCTTCTTATTAATATAATACATTCAGAGTCACAGCAGTATTTGACCAACCATAACTGATGCTGAATGTGCATGTCGTCATATAATATGAAGGGCTTATTTCCATTACCTCCACTTTTCTGTCTATAATGCTTCTGAAATTAGTGATCCAAACAAACATAAATAAAGGTTCATCTCTAGCAAGAAGCCATATGTTTGAATATTTCTGGTATCTCAACTGCAGATTTTTCAGCGCTCATTTAACTTTACGACTCTGTATCTCAAAATGAACAAAAATGGACTTTTACCACTATTGAAATAAGCCCTTCATATGCACACACAGTACATCGATCTCGTGAGGCACAAGGCTCTCATAACGAAGTACGTACGATGACACTAGGAAAAGTATGTTAACTACGCTTTTTAGTTGCTACTTGCGACTCTTAGTTGCGACTTGTCACGGAAATCGCAGTTGGACTCAATAGTGTATCGCAGAGATGGGCGTAGTACGAACTTTGACCCACAGATGGCACTGTTAACCGCGCTTTCTAGTTGCTACTTGTGACTCTTAGTTGCGACTTGTCACGGAAATCGCAGTTAGACTCGATACCGTATAGCAGAGATGGACGTAGTACGAACTTTGGCGAACAGATGGCACTATTAACCGCGCTTTCTAGTTGCTACTTGCGACTCTTAGTTGCGACTTGTCACTGAAATCGCAGAAAGCAGTGCTAAATTCGACCAATAGATGGCTCACGCCTTTGAATGTGAAATACTACTTGCGACTGCTAACTGTGACTGAAATCGCAGTTAGATTCTGTAAAGTTGCTACTGTGATATCTGTGACTTCTCAGTCACTGTGATTTCTAACAGATACGCGATTTCCTGCCCACCACTACAAGGAACACAAAGTGAAGTCCGCCCTGTAGTGAGCTTCGCAGATACGTCAAACACACAATGCAGTCAAGTAATGAGTTATCAACGAAAAGACAATACTTCGAAGGTAGCTTAGCTAACCCGCGCGTACCGGCGTAACCGGCAAGCCTGTACGGCGCGCGAACGGCTAGGCAAGTTACGGCAACAGTGGCACATATCGCCTCTGACAATGCTAGGTGATTGACATTAACAGCCGCGTACCCCGCGGCAATTCAAAATATGTACACAGACATTTCCTCGAATATAGAGACCTGCATAACAATAAATGCACCCAAACTAAGGACTTACGTCCAGCACCGAGTGTACACTAAACACGAACAGTAGTATAGTCATTTCGGAGCGAAAATATTACTGAACAGTGTATAAATGAAGTGAGCGAGTACACACGCTAGCTTTGTAAATCTGATGTTCACATCCTTATCCCTTACCCCGTTAGTGATATAAGCTTAGTGTTAAGCGGAACCTAACTCAGGTTTTCATGAAAAAGAAAAAAAGACACCAAGAGGAACACACGTCACGGACATTTATTAACATGGACGAACAGTTAACATAATGAGATTCCAGCTTCGATAAGTCCTTGTCTTGCCCACCAAACTATGTCAAGATGCGGTGAGACAAGACCACAAACTGCTATCGACAACCCACAGCGAAGAACGTCAGAGTGTTTTGTGTTCGTGTGCAACATGAAAGTTCATTAATTCAAATTTAAGCAATAAGCAAATGCCGTGCAATTCACACATAAAAGGGAAAAAAAACTCTACAAAAGAGACAAAACCCCTAAACTAACTAAAATATCGTACAAATGTACAGACAATGATTAGTGTATAAGCCATCTACCTTTGATTTTCACGTTAGATTATAAGTTTCTCTCTTTTCAGCAGGACTGAATTTATTAAATTTAAGAAGACTAGATCAATCTGTTGCACAATTATATTTCAAGCAATGAAGGTCACCGCCTGTCCATAGACAGACGAACACAATGACCGTGGCACCGATCACAATGGACTGAAGCATAATAATGCGAAAACAATGGACTTTAAATTCAAGGCATAAACACTTCTATGCGCTTATTTGATAAATATTATGGATATTATGATGTATATGTTACGGCAATTAATGTAAGAGTGTGATTTTGATAATTTACATGAATACATGTACTGTGCGCAACTACAATATCACTGGAATTACGTGTGGATCATGAGAATCCAGTAGAAGTTCTCCACACGGGAGGCGATGAGATGTATTTTGGCACCGCCACATCTCGTCACATAAAACACTGATTTGCGTAATGAAAGAGGCCAACAGGCATTTATTTGCCAGTATATAATATTTAACTACGCATTGTAATGAGATATTTTAACGATTTACAAGGAGAAATGAAGCCAGCGCTACTGACGCGCCAAAGAAACTATAGACTAATTCAGCGCGCATGTAGAAACATCGATATTAAAGACAGACTCTGAAGACATTTGAATATTACAAACGACAAGCGCGCAACGCATCGTCCACTGCCGGACGATATCTCTCTCTTTTTATATCCTGTATAATACTGACGCACCATTACATAGGCATCATTATAAGATTTGTAATGTTTAAATCTATTGAGAAATACTGTTATTTTGTTGCATGTGAGACTAGTATGTGTGAAAAGCACAGAGTGGTTAATGAATGGACATTTCTACGTGATTTATAAACTTTTATGGGCATAACAAACCACTCAGGCTCTGTCATTGTTATTGACATATGTTTTCAAATCCAAGCTCGTAATTATAGTGTCAATTACTCTAAATTTGTATTTGCTTTAATTGTTAGACAACCTTAATCATTTAATTTCTATGCGCCAAGTTTTTTTCACAGAGCCAACCCCGTCCGACGTGTCATTGTGTGGACAGTGCAGGCGAGGCCGACGTTAACATACTACTTTTATTCCCCTACTTGTAATGTTCTTCAAACTCTGTTATAAAATGGGCCTTAGGTATATTTTCTGTGCGAGTGACGTCCGGGAATTTCTTAGCAATCTTCACTTCTCAAGTCGTACATCGCTCGCACAAAGCCTCTCTGTTCCACAATGGTACGCGGCGCTTTCTAAACGGGAAAGGAACCCACGCAAGTATTTGTTGCTTCCCCTTCTCAATCTGATGCTTAATAATAATACTATTTCCTTGCATCAGAGAGCCTTGTTATATTCCATATATCTGATGTCGATGTTGACCAAATGTTATGTGATGAATGAACCGAGACCTTTTCCTTCAATGTGTCATGATGTGCTCAGTGCTCTAGAAAAGGCATCAAGTTCAATGCTTCTCTGCAATTCTTCAGTGTAGAAACTTACTGCTATTTCGATACCTTTGCTATCCTTGAGAATGCACCTTGTCAGATTTATCTGCTGCAGTTTGCATACTGTAATTATCTGTTGACTAGTTTGGTAAGTGTGATTTTTTGAATAAAGTTTTGTATTATGAAATTTGTACTAAGCACCTACACATTAAATTTCTATTTTCTTGTTTCCACTATTGTAATACGAATATTTGCTATATTTAGAAACTCATTATTGCAAACGTCAATTTGCTTCATGTTTATTGTTTGATGTACCATTCGGTTATATGACTAAGTTATTTGTAAAAGAATATCTATGCGTTTGTTTGACCAGCAAAAATTAAAACACATACACACATGGGTTTTTATAGTTCCATTCGAATGTTCTGCAATACTTGATTTCATTTGAGAGAATGTTGAATAGTGGTGTACTTCATTAGTCCAATCCTGCCTTGAAATGTCTGTTACAAAACTCACCACCATGTTTGGTTTGAAGGTTTAGTGGACTGTGATTCAAAGCTGTCTGCAGCAATTGGCCCCTCACCTGTGGAACTGTCTTGCCTGTCTCTTTTCACAGGTAGGGCCCAAGCAAATTTGGAATACGTATTGATGGCCATTAAAATATATTTGAAAGTTTTACTGTCCCATGAGTATTGCCTCGTATCTACAAGATCGGACTGCTTCATATTATAACACGTCTATATGGAAATATTTTGCATGCTGGTTTAGGTTGTTCTCGAACTACTGTCACAGTAATATAATAATAATAATGATAATAAAAGAATAGGCCTCCGGTATGTTCTGCCAATCGTAAAAGGCGACGAAAAGAACAAACCACTAATAGGGCTAACCCCCCTTTAGTGTGATTAGTTGGTTCAGGACAGAACTAAAGAAGCCTCGGACAAGCGTCGTCATGGTCGGGGACGACACTTGAACCCTATGCCCGCCCACAATGGTAACGACACTGCTAGCCAACTGGAAAATGATTTAAATCCAAATAGAGGTGTTTTGCAGGATATGCTTCCTGCAACCACCCTAGAAGGAAAACAAAGACAGAGGATGAGATGGTCAGATGAAGTTAATCGACACCTCATGTTCTGTTATTACCAAGCAACAAACCTAGGAACCAACACAACTGGATACAGATCACAAGTATACACAACATTTATTACCAGATACCCAGAATTAAAATTTTTAACAGAACAACGACTAGCTGATCAGATCCGTGTAATAATCAAAAATAACAGGATACCCCAGTCAGAATTAGAAAACATCAAACAAGAAGTACAACAAATACTGGAACAAAATAATGTGCAATCAGAAGAAGAAGAAAATACAGTAATGGACTCAAACCTCCCAGAGCAAACAAACAAAGAACAACACGCACCAATTAAACAATCAGAGGAAAACGAAATCTTAAGACAGCCACCAGAACAAGCACAAATAGAACACGAAGTGACACAGATGCTAGATATAGAAGAAAAATTTCAGCTAACATATATAGAATACAAAGACACAAATACAGACATTAGACCATTCTTGCATAGACCACCAAATAACCCACAAGTCGAAACAACAATAAAAACTATCAACACAATCATACACAACAAAATAAATGAAAACACAACTATGGAAGAGTTACAACTACTGGTTTATATAGGAGCACTCACTACACTAAATATACACACTAGACAGAGATCAGAACCAACCAACACACAGAAGAAACCCACAAAACCAGCATGGCAACACAGGCTACAGATCAGAATAGAAAAACTGAGAAAAGACATCGGACAGCTAACACAATTTATAAGAAATGAAATCTCGGAAAAAAAACGAAAAAGGTTAGGTAAAATCTCACAACAAGAAGCGACAGAGCAATTAGACGAAAAGAAGCAGAAATTACAAGCATTAGCCAAACGACTCAGAAGATACAAAAAAAGTGAAAATAGAAGGAAACAAAACCAAACATTCAACACAAACCAAAAGAAATTTTACCAGACAATAGATAACACACACATTAAAATAAACAATCCACCAAACATAACAGACATGGAACACTTCTGGAGCAACATATGGTCAAACCCGGTACAACATAATAGGCATGCACGGTGGATACAAACAGAAACAGACACATACAAGATGATACCACAAATGCCTGAAGTGATAATTTTGCAACATGAAGTCACCCAAGCAATTAATTCTACTCACAATTGGAAAGCCCCTGGAAATGATAAAATAGCAAATTTCTGGTTAAAGAAGTTCACCTCAACACATTCACATCTAACTAAATTATTTAACAGTTACATTGCAGACCCATACACATTCCCTGATACACTTACACATGGAATAACTTATCTGAAACCTAAAGATCAAGCAGACACAGCGAACCCAGCTAAATATCGCCCCATAACATGCCTACCAACAATATACAAAATATTAACGTCAATCATTAAACAGAAATTAATGACACATACAACACAGAACAAAATTATAAATGAAGAACAAAAAGGCTGTTGCAAAGGAGCACGAGGATGTAAAGAGCAACTGATAATAGATGCAGAGGTGACATATCAAGCTAAAACTAAACAAAGGTCGCTACACTACGCATACATTGATTACCAAAAAGCTTTTGATAGTGTACCCCACTCATGGTTACTACAAGTATTGGAAATATACAAAATAGATCCTAAATTGATACAGTTCCTAAACATAGTAATGAAAAATTGGAAAACCACACTTAATATCCAAACAAATTCAAATAATATCACATCACAGCCAATACAGATTAAGCGTGGAATATACCAAGGAGACTCATTAAGTCCTTTCTGGTTCTGCCTTGCTCTGAACCCACTATCCAACATGCTAAATAATACAAATTATGGATACAATATTACTGGAACATACCCACACAAAATCACACATTTGCTATACATGGATGATCTAAAACTACTGGCAGCAACAAATCAACAACTCAACCAATTACTAAAGATAACAGAAGTATTCAGCAATGATATAAGTATGGCTTTTGGAACAGACAAATGTAAGAAAAATAGCATAGTCAAGGGAAAACACACTAAACAAGAAGATTACATATTGGATAACCACAGCGACTGCATAGAAGCGATGGAAAAAACGGATGCCTATAAATATCTAGGATACAGACAAAAAATAGGAATAGATAATACAAATATTAAAGAAGAACTAAAAGAAAAATATAGACAAAGACTAACAAAAATACTGAAAACAGAATTGACAGCAAGAAACAAGACAAAAGCTATAAATACTTATGCCATACCAATATTGACCTACTCATTTGGAGTAGTGAAATGGAGTAACACAGACCTAGAAGCACTCAATACACTTACACGCTCACAATGCCACAAATATAGAATACATCACATACATTCAGCAACAGAAAGATTCACATTAAGCAGAAAGGAAGGAGGAAGGGGATTTATCGATATAAAAAACCTACATTATGGACAGGTAGACAATTTAAGAAAATTCTTTATAGAACGAGCAGAAACTAGCAAAATACACAAAGCAATCACTCATATAAATACATCGGCTACACCACTACAATTTCATAACCACCTCTACAACCCTTTAGACCACATAACATCAACAAATACGAAGAAAGTAAATTGGGAAAAGAAAACACTTCATGGCAAGCACCCGTATCATCTAACACAGCCACACATCGATCAAGACGCATCCAACACATGGCTAAGAAAAGGCAATATATACAGTGAGACAGAAGGATTCATGATTGCAATACAGGATCAAACAATAAACACCAGGTATTACAGCAAGAATATTATTAAAGATCCCAATACCACAACAGATAAATGCAGACTTTGTAAACAACAAATAGAAACAGTAGATCACATCACAAGCGGATGTACAATACTAGCAAATACAGAATACCCCAGAAGACATGACAATGTCGCAAAAATAATACATCAACAGCTTGCCTTACAACATAAACTTTTAAAACAACAAGTTCCTACATACAAGTATGCACCACAAAATGTACTGGAGAATGATGAATACAAATTATACAGGAAGAGAACCATTATAACAGATAAAACAACGCCACATAACAAACCTGACATCATACTCACCAATAAAAAGAAGAAATTAACACAACTAATCGAAATATCCGTACCCAATACAACAAATATACAAAAGAAAACAGGAGAAAAAATTGAAAAATACATCCAACTGGCTGAGGAAGTCAAGGACATGTGGCATCAGGATAAAGTTGACATTATACCAATTATACTATCAACTACAGGAGTCATACCACACAATATCCACCAGTACATCAATGCAATACAGCTACATCCAAACATATATATACAACTACAGAAATCCGTAATTATTGATACATGTTCAATTACCCGAAAGTTCCTAAATGCAATATAACACATACCGTACAGTTAATAGGAAGTGACGCTTGATCAAGGTCCGCGTCACTTTCCATTCTCAACCAGACTTAACGTCTGAGAAAGTAAAGAAATAATAATAATATCCCAATACCACAACAGATAAATGCAGACTTTGCAAACAACAAATAGAAACAGTAGATCACATCAGAAGTGGATGTACAATACTAGCAAACACAGAATACCCCAGAAGACATGACAATGTAGCAAAAATAATACATCAACAACTTGCCATACAACATAAACTAATAAAACAACATGTTCCCACATACAAGTATGCACCACAAAATGTACTGGAGAATGATGAATAAAAATTATACTGGAACAGAACCATTATAACAGGTAAAACAACACCACATAACAAACCTGACATCATACTCACCAATACAAAGAAGAAATTAACACAACTAATCGAAATATCCATACCCAATACAACAAATATACAGAAGAAAACAGGAGAAAAAATTGAAAAATACATCCAACTGGCTGAGGGAGTCAAGGACATGTGGCATCAGGATAAAGTTGACATTATACCGATTATACTATCAACTGCAGGAGTCATACCACACAATATCCACCAGTACATCAATGCAATACAGCTACATCCAAACGAATATATACGACTACAGAAATCTGTAATTATTGATACATGTTCAATTACCCGAAAGTTCCTAAATGCAATGTAACATATACCATACAGTTAAAAGGAAGTCAGGCTTGATCAAGGTCCGCGTCACTTTCCATTTTTAACCAGACCTACGGTCTGAGAAAGGAAAGAAGATAATGATAATAATAATAATAATAATAATAATAATAATAATGAGAAGAAGAAGTCGATATTGACTCGCTCTGAGCTTTAAAGTAAGATTTCTTTTGTATGACTAGTATATCTTCCAGCAGCAGATGTTTTGAACAGTCTTAATCATTCTAGTAATTTGTTGGCATCGTCATATATATTGTAAATAGATGTAATTGTTTTCCTGCTAGATGGCAATATTGGCACTACTGCCAACATATCCAACAAATGCCAGTTTATAAACGTTTTTGTACTTCCCATGGTTTAGGTTTTTTAGTCGTACTGATGGGGCATTGTTTTCTCTATGTAGATTAGTAACACACAATATTTTTAAATACAGTTTTAATTCTTTTCGTAAATATCTGTGACTATTAGTAGTTTTTAAGAACATTAGGTTCAAAAGCCAGATATTCTTTTAAATTCTCTATCCCCAACCCGTGCTGTGTGCTTGATTTTAAGTTACGTACCCAGGCACATACGATTCGTTCCTGCTGACTGCGTATGTTCCATCTAACTCGGTATTGCTGTGAAATTAATAAAATTGTCAAATAGATAAAATTATTCTTCCCTTGCGTTATTTCTCGTTTGTGATAGTCATTCAAGAATTTCAGCAACGGACTAAAACATGTCTCAGAGATAGGTTTCTCTCCAACTGCCCTACCCTTAGGAAACTAAATTTCTGTCGAACTCCTTAATTTTGCATTTTGTCGACACATTGTTGCGTATTACACAGACCGAGACAGTACTGATATTCTCTCAAACTAGTTGCGAGGGTTTTTTTCTCAATCTAATCTAGCGCAGTTTTAAATATCAATGACCTTGCAGTTGACACTCAGTAACCTCCAGAATGCCGTCCATTTTGTTTTAACTATTCTATTAAGGCCTTCTGCTCAGGCATTTACATAGCATGCGGACGTATGTTCTGTCTGTGCACTCTCTCAGAAGAGGAGGGTCTGACCCGTGGTTCACCGATTTTGATCAATTTCACAACGACGTTCTAGGATGAAAACGAAGAGACACGTCTTTTGGCTTCTTAATACTTCCTAGTTCTTGAAAAATCTAGGACAAAATTGATGACGGAAAGTCATATTTTCAACGCTATATATCGAAAGATCGTCTAAAACATTTTTTATTAATATAATATGAGTTCCAAATTTATTTATGTTTGCGTTATTAAAGTTTGAGTTTTCATGCTGTAGCTTGAGTATCCGTCATTCGACACGTCTAGCAGAGCGACATCGGCGGTCGAGCCGTCGAAGCGTTAGAATGGCTGGTCTGTTTTCGATTCCTGGTCGTATCTTTTTTTCACTCCACACACACACACACACACACATATATATATATATATATATATATATATATATATATATATATGAGGGCTATTCCGAAAGTAAGGTCCGATCGGTCACGAAATGGAAACGACTATGAAAATCCGATAAAGCTTTGCACAGATGTGTTGGGTAGTGTCTCTAGTATAACCCCAGTTAGCATCACGTCGCTCTTCTCATTTCTGAGCTCGCAGTGAGTGCGTAAAGATGTCTAGAAAATAGTGTCTGCCGCCAAGTACGGGGGCCTGGTGAGAAATTTCCCCTGAAGCTATGCAGCTAACATTACATAACTGTCGTGCTGTTTCGTCTTCAAGACAATTCTCAGCCGCATTCTGCAGGGGCAATGAAGATGCTCCTGCATCGTTTTCAAATGGAAATGTGAGATTACCCACAATACAGCCCGTAATTGTCTCCCTCTGAGTTTCAGCTCAGGTCACATGAACCGCTGGTTATGAAGACAACATTTCGGCACAAGACAACGAGCCGTAGGCCAGCGTAGAGAATTGGCGGAGAGCACTGGCGGCTGCCTTCTATAGCGAGGGTATGGGAAAGTTGGTACAACGCTACGATACACGTCTAAGTCGGGTCGGCGACTATGGAGATAAGTAGCTGCAAGGTGTATCTAACTGTTGCAAATAAAACATTTTTGATTTTTACCGTGGTTTCCATTTCGCGACCTATCGGACCTTACTTTCGGAATAGCCCTCGTATATATATATATATATATATATATATATATATATATATATATATATATATATATATATATATATATATATATATATAACTGAAATGATTTTATTTGCCTTTTTCGAAATAAAACACCAGGAGGTATGATGATCAATCAAGTAAGAATATACAACATGTTGACAGTTATTTTCATGGTGATACATGGCGTACTACATAGGACTTTTGTAGATGATGGTGATGGTGATGATGATGAACCAACCAGCACTGTGAAAGTGATACCACGGAAATGTACCTCACTTTGTCAACCGTGTAACGCTTACTTTTTCCGACAATTAAAGAATTTCATCGTGTGACGTCAAAATCATACAACATGTAATAAAGCAGAGAATTAAAACATAGGATAAATGCTGTCAAAATTCACGAGCTGGTCCATAAGCAGTTGTCAACGCCTGTCTTTCAATATACGCTTTTATATGCTTGGTACGCCTGCAAATTGGTGTCCAACAGGGTGATTCAAAAAGAATACCACAACTTTAAAAATGTGTATTTAATGAAAGAAACATAATATAACCTTCTGTTGTACATCATTACAAAGAGTATTTAAAAAAGTTTTTTTTCACTCAAAAACAAGTTCAGAGATGTTCAATATGGCCCCCTCCAGACACTCTAGCAATATCAACCCGATACTCCAACTCGTTCCACACACTCTGTAGCATATCAGGCGTAACAGTTTGGATAGCTGCTGTTATTTCTCGTTTCAAATCATCAATTGTGGCTGGGAGAGGTGACCGAAACACCATATCCTTAACATACCCCCATAAGAAAAAATCGCAGGGGGTAAGATCAGGGCTTCTTGGAGGCCAGTGATGAAGTGCTCTGTCACGGGCTGCCTGGCGGCCGATCCTACAGACATTGTGACGGTTGACTTTCCCGTTAGTGTGGAAAGTTGCTCCATCACTAAACACAATATTTGAAACGAAAGATTCATCTGTTTCCATTTGAGCAAGGATAAAATCACAGAAATCGATTCTTTTAATCTTATCAGCTGCAGACAGTGCTTGAACCAATTTCAGACGATAAGGTTTCATAACTAACCTTTTTCGTAGGACTCTCCATACAGTTGATTGTGGAATTTGCAGCTCTCTGCTAGCTC
This sequence comes from Schistocerca nitens, assembly GCF_023898315.1. Lineage (NCBI taxonomy): Eukaryota > Metazoa > Arthropoda > Insecta > Orthoptera > Acrididae > Schistocerca > Schistocerca nitens. Next base: position 133,143,474 of record NC_064617.1, on the reverse strand, counting down.
TGCGAGTCGATTTTCCTGGGCTGCGAACAAATGCTTGCTGGATGCGTGCTACATTTTCATCACTCGTTCTCGGCCGTCCAGAACTTTTCCCTTTGCACAAACGCCTATTCTCCGTAAACTGTTTATACCAACGTTTAATACACCACATATCAGGAGGTTTAACACCATACTTCGTTCGAAATGCACGCTGAACAACTGTCGTCGATTCACTTCTGCCGTACTCAATAACACAAAAAGCTTTCTGTTGAGTGGTCGCCATCTTAGCATGAACTGACGCTGACGCCTAGTCAACATCACCTCAAGCGGACAAATGTACAACTAAATGAAACTTTATAGCTCCCTTAATTCGCCGACAGATAGTGCTTAGCTCTGCCTTTTGTCGTTGCAGAGTTTTAAATTCCTAAAGTTGTGGTATTCTTTTTGAATCACCCTGTATATACGTTTTTAGCTACGTGATTGAAGTATGTTTTTCACGAACAATGTACTGGAAAAAAATAGTGCGGCGAGATTTCGTTCGTGTGTTGCGCATGGTGCGAGAAATATTTATCTTTTGCCTGCTTTTCAAGCCACTGATTACGAGAACGCTCATGAACAGACGATCAGTTAGATTTACGCAATACCACACTTTAGACGTACTTTTATACTATGTATCACCTTAAAAATAACTGTCAATTCATTGTATACAGTTTTTTGATTATTGATCATTCCTCCTGGTGTTTTACATAAAAAAGGGAAAGAGAAGTATTCGAATTATCAGAATATTATCTGATACACCGAATAAAAATATCGAATGAAAAAAGCGACGATCAAGTATCGAACACGGACCAGCGGTCTGATAGTTTAATATCTTGACTGCTCAACCGCTGGCCTCTCCCTGCTAGACGTGTAGAGCTACAGTATGAAAGCAAAAACGTTAACAACACTATTATTAACTTTGGACCCAATATCATTTAATGAAAATTTTTGTTTGTAGACGATCTTTCGATATATAGCATTGCAAATACGATTTTATTATCATCACTTTTGATCTCTATTTCTTCAAAAACTAGCGAGTGTGTCAAAAAGCCGAAAACACGCATTTTAATTTGTCCATACAGTAATGTATGGTGGTGTCTTTTCTTATTTCCACCTATATAGTTGCAAGATCCATCACTCGGTCTGCTCTTCCATAATTTTCGATGTTGATTTCTCGTTTTCAGTTAACTTATTAAACAATTTTGATGGTGCATACATTCACTTGCAAGGATGCGTCATGTGACTGTACCTGCCCATGATGCACTATGGCCGGCCGCTGTGGTCTCGCGGTTCTAGGCGCTCAGTCCGGAACCGCGAGACTGCTACTGTCGCAAGTTCGAATCCTGCCTCGGGCATGGATGTGTGTGATGTCCTTAGGTTAGTTAGGTTTAAGTAGTTCTAAGTTCTAGGGGACTGATGACCACAGATGTTAAGTCCCATAGTGCTCAGAGCCATTTGAACCATTTGATGCACTATGGGACTTAACGTCTGAGGTCATCAGTCCCCTGGAACTAATTAAACCTAACTAACCTAAGGACATCACACACACATCCATCCCCGAGGCAGGAATCGAACCTGCGACCGTAGCAGTCGCGGATGCAGTATGTACTGATGCAATAAGGTACTGGTATACACTCCTGGAAATTGAAATAAGAACACCGTGAATTCATTGTCCCAGGAAGGGGAAACTTTATTGACATATTCCTGGGGTCAGATACATCACATGATCACACTGACAGAACCACAGGCACATAGACACAGGCAACAGAGCATGCACAATGTCGGCACTAGTACAGTGTATATCCACCTTTCGCAGCAATGCAGGCTGCTATCCTCCCATGGAGACGATCGTAGAGATGCTGGATGTAGTCCTGTGGAACGGCTTGCCATGCCATTTCCACCTGGCGCCTCAGTTGGACCAGCGTTCGTGCTGGACGTGCAGACCGCGTGAGACGACGCTTCATCCAGTCCCAAACATGCTCAATGGGGGACAGATCCGGAGATCTTGCTGGCCAGGGTAGTTGACTTACACCTTCTGGAGCACGTTGGGTGGCACGGGATACATGCGGACGTGCATTTTCCTGTTGGAACAGCAAGTTCCCTTGCCGGTCTAGGAATGGTAGAACGATGGGTTCGATGACGGTTTGGATGTACCGTGCACTATTCAGTGTCCCCTCGACGATCACCAGTGGTGTACGGCCAGTGTAGGAGATCGCTCCCCACACCATGATGCCGGGTGTTGGCCCTGTGTGCCTCGGTCGTATGCAGTCCTGATTGTGGCGCTCACTTGCACGGCGCCAAACACGCATACGACCATCATTGGCACCAAGGCAGAAGCGACTCTCATCGCTGAAGACGACACGTCTCCATTCGTCCCTCCATTCACGCCTGTCGCGACACCACTGGAGGCGGACTGCACGATGTTGGGGCGTGAGCGGAAGACGGCCTAACGGTGTGCGGGACCGTAGCCCAGCTTCATGGAGACGGTTGCGAATGGTCCTCGCCGATACCCCAGGAGCAACAGTGTCCCTAATTTGCTGGGAAGTGGCGGTGCGGTCCCCTACGGCACTGCGTAGGATCCTACGGTCTTGGCGTGCATCCGTGCGTCGCTGCGGTCCGGTCCCAGGTCGACGGGCACGTGCACCTTCCGCCGACCACTGGCGACAACATCGATGTACTGTGGAGACCTCACGCCCCACGTGTTGAGCAATTCGGCGGTACGTCCACCCGGCCTCCCGCATGCCCACTATACGCCCTCGCTCAAAGTCCGTCAACTGCACATACGGTTCACGTCCACGCTGTCGCGGCATGCTACCAGTGTTAAAGACTGCGATGGAGCTCCGTATGCCACGGCAAACTGGCTGACACTGACGGCGGCGGTGCGCAAATGCTGCGCAGCTAGCGCCATTCGACGGCCAACACCGCGGTTCCTGGTGTGTCCGCTGTGCCGTGCGTGTGATCATTGCTTGTACAGCCCTCTCGCAGTGTCCGGAGCAAGTATGGTGGGTCTGACACACCGGTGTCAATGTGTTCTTTTTTCCATTTCCAGGAGTGTAGTATTATCTTAAAAAAATAAAACTTCAGGTATTTCATCTATAACGCCGCTCATTCGGTCGTCTTTGTCAATAACCTAAAACCTGCAATGTGTGTACTTCCAGCAATCAGTGGAATGAATGGTCCTAGAAACCTTTCGTGAAACGCAATAGCATAATGGTTGGACAACAGAAGAAAGAAAATTTACTAATATTTTGTTTTTCAAATGAGGTTAAATATTGATCCCATTGTAATACAGAATTTTCTTTATTTACAACTTAATTCTTTACAAGTCTTTTGCATATCTCCTCTTAATACTTTAACACGTTTAACACCTAGAAAGGGAAAAAAAAAATATTAACACTGTCCGCTATGAGAACCCGCTAGCGAGATTGTTTCACATATGTTACATAGTTTTAAGGACGCTAACGATGTTCACAGGCTTTTACGAGATCAGTTTCCCAGTCTATTCCTTTGAGGAGGAGGAGGAGGAGGAGGAGGAGGAGGAGGAATCACGAATAAAATATCACCATTCACCAAACACTGTCCAGGCGCGCTTCTGGTGAGATGCTGGTAACCGGGTACGAGCGTTTTAGGCCTTAGGTAGGGGACTGCTTGGTGTCACCGACTGGTACTTGTGCCTCGTGATCCAGAGGAAGTTGTCCCCTGCGAAGTAGTCCTCCACCTCGTTGAGGGTGCGGCCTTTCGTCTCCGGCAGTATCAGGTACACGAGGAGGGTGCCGAGGAGGCTGGCCATGCCGAAGGCCATGAAGATCCCGGCGATGCCGATGACGTCGGTTAAGAAGGGGAAGACTTTGGTGGCGACGAAGAGGCCCGAGTTGAAGATGAAGAAGGTGTAGCCGCCAGCGACGCCGCGGACGCGCGCCGGCAGCAGCTCTCCGATGGCGATCACGGGCAGCAAGAAGAAGCCGGCAGTGTTGGTGGCCACGTAGAGCAGCAGTAGCGCCGCGATCACCATCGGCTCGGACGCCGGCACAGGCTCGGAGGCGGGCCGGTTTTCCTTCAGCAGGCAGACGACGCCCAGCGCGAGGGCGGCGAGCGACGACAGCGCGCCCGACACCATGGCCATCCGCCGGCGCGTCCACCATATGAGCAGGCAGCAGCCCACCGCGCAGAAGACCATGCGCACCACCGCCACCACCACCGAGAACGTCTCGCCCTTGATCTGGCTGCCCGTCGAGCTCGCCGACTTGACCACGATGTCGACGCCGTAGAAGATGACGAGGAACGTGCCCGATACGATCTGCATGATATTCAGCAGGTTGACGATGAGTAAGGGCTTGTAAACCTGGGGCATTACGAACACCTTGCAGCAGCCGCCCTTGGTCTGTGAGGCCCGCTGCTCGTCGTCCGACCGCGCCCGCTCGATCAGCTCCGTCAGCTCGCGAGCCACCTGCAATCACATCGTGTGATATGTTACAGTACAGAATAGTGACGGGTAGAAATTAGAAATCAAGTCACACCAGAGGCAGAGGCGGAAGCAGGAAGTAAACAAGTAAGTTGCAAGTGGGTCATGTCGTAGACACATAACGACACTGTATGCTGAGTGAACATGCACATGCAGCAGAAGCGAGAGCGACAGAAAACTGAAGGAAGCGAGACATGTACAGGGTGGTCCGAAAGTCCGGAAACACCCTCATAAAATCCAAATGGAGTAGCAGACAAGGAAACAGAGTCCCTACACGAGGATCGGGAAGGGGGAATCTTTATAGGCTATGCCACCAACATGGCGGCCATCTTGAAAACCACCATCTTGGATTCAACTCCAAAATTTCAAATGGGAATGTGGCCATGTGACATATCAAACAGATAGAGAATTTCACCAGAAAAACAATGCCGATGTTATTTTAAACATAGGTTTATTCATTCTCGGGTTATAATCAGTTACATGTGGCAGCAGTGGGACGCTCGGCAGCGTGAGTATTACGTACTGAGAAGTCATAAAATGGAGTCTGGAACGGTGCAGAGTGAGTATCCCATGCCTGATATGTTACATGTGTGTAACTGTTAGGTATCATTTACTCATGCTAACGTTTTCATCATTGTTTTCCTATTTCCAGGTTACAAAATGTCCTTAACACATGAAGGACGCATTGAAATCATCTTGATATCAGGAGAAAGAAGCACACGGGTCATTGCTGAGGATTCCAACATTCGTCACCCAGCCAGACAGCCCATCACTCACAGCGCACTTGCCAAGCTTTTGGCCAAATTCCGAGCAACAGGTTCTGTTGTAGATAAACCTGAGGCTGGAAGGCCAAAATCCGCCACCGATGAAGCAACAGCAGTGAGCGTGTTGGCATCATTTAGCAAGAGTCCGCAATGGAGTACTCGTCGCCTGTCACAAGAATGTGGTGTTAGCCGTACCTCCGTACTGCGAATTTTATCGTTGCACTAATGGCAATCGTACAAAATTCAGCTGCTCCAACACCAGAACGAGGATGACCCAGACCGTCGGTACAGTTCGCAGAATGGGTGACACAGCAGCTGCAGATAAACCCACGTTTCCCTATCAGGTGCTGTTCAGTGATTAAGCCAATTTCTTTGTCAATGGTGAAGTGAACAAGCAGAATCATAGACACTGGTCCGACGAAAATCCGCACTGGATTGATGCTTCCAAAACGGTCGACTCACAAAAAGTGATGGTCTGGTGTGGTGTGTAGGGTACCAAAGTCGCTGGACATTTTTTTATTGATAGTACGTTAACAGCCAATGGTTATCTGAGATTATTGGATGAATAAGTGTTTCCCTCGTTGGTAACGGAGGACGGGAGATTTCCGGAATTCTTCCAGCATGATGGAGCCCCACCACATTATGGGCACAATGTGCGAGCATACCTGGATGTGCAGGTCCCTCAAAAGTGGATTGGTAGTATGGGTGCTGGGGAGTGGCCACCACGTTCACCAGATTTGACTCCTTCGAATTTTTATCTTTGGGGTCATGTCAAAACACTGGTTTATTATGTGAAAATACGGGATTTGCATCATCTAAAGCAGCGCTTTGTTGACGCGTGTGGTCAAATTCAGACAGATGTGTTGGTCGAAGTTCATCAGGACTGGGTTCAGAGGATAGCATTAACAATCCAACATGATGGACAACATATCGAGCCATTCCTATGACTATTGGTGGTCTATCGGGACTGTGTAACATCGGCGCAATGTCTCTTCGGCATATAACACACATGCTGCTGAGCGTCCCACCGCTGTCACATGTAACTGGCTATAACCCGAGAATGAATCAAGCTATGTTTAAAATCACAACGGCATTAGTTTTCTGGTGAAATTCTCTATCTGTTTGATATGTCACATGACCACATTCCCGTTTGAAATTTTGGAGTTGAATCCAAGATGGCGGCTTTTAAGATGGCCGCCATGTGGGTGGCATAACCTATAAAGTTTCCCCCTTCCCGTTCATCGTGTGTAGGGACTCTGTTTCCTTGTTTGCTACTCCATTTGAATTTTATGAGGATGTTTCCGAACTTTTGGACCACCCTGTATTTTCGTTAGCTCATAGGACATTCTGCAAGAAACTCTGTCCCTCTCACAAGAGCACATAGTGAGGAACTGACAGAGCAGTTAAAGTGACTGTGGCAGAATAAGGAGGATACATGCAGTTATTACAAACCAAACCTTGCACCATAGTCTCATGCTTGCTTCCTTTAAAAACCCCAGATCTCCAGCTTTCATCATGAGTTGATCATTGGGATCGATGGAATTCACATTAATAGCTCGCGATTCCGTGATTACGATACTGTAGTGAATCTACGTCCTAGACGCTCCAGAACATTCTATGAATTAGCTGAAGATGACCCTGATGAACATCATGCTGGTCGCCACCTACCATCTACTGATGGAGGAACTGACTGTCTTCCAACAACACCACATCGCTGGGTGCTGCCAGCACTGAACGTCTACACAGAAGCCAGCAACAGGGCCCTGTGAGAGCAATGTTTCTGATCTAGACTCGGGTGCTTTTGCGTGCTGCTGAAGCTGAGGACACTCTATGCTGAGGAATGGCTCCTCCTGCTTGCCAGCAAGCAACTGCCGGAGCCAGTGTCACTGACATCATCTCCTGGGGCGTGCAACCGTTGAGCAGACTCTACGGGCGTCAGCTGGAATCTAACACACAGCTGAATAAGTAACAGCCGAGGCTGTTGCGGAAGAGCGACGGCTTGTAGACGTTGTGAATAAATGACTGAACTGTAATATAAACATTAACGTTGAGAACACTTCACAGGTTCCCATCTCTGTCCAGACTCCACGCATGGGTATCTCTGCTCAGACTCCATAGATACGTGACTTAATATAGCTGTTCACAAGTGTAGAACAAACCCTGATCTCGTAGTCATCCTTCGAATTCACAAGACCAAACAAACAGTGATATTTATTGACTTCAGAAAAGGATATTAATCCATAGACAATATATATGTACTTGCGTTCATACGCAAAGTGTCCACCCTGATACCACCCAATCCCTGTGGGTGCTATCCAGCCGCAGCAAGGGCTGGCCGATGCTCCAGAATGACAACAACCACTCCTAGGCATAACAGGGAAGCAGCAGCTCGGTATCACAAGTGCGATCCCTTTGTTGGCAGGGGGCTCAACCAAAAGGGTACATAACGATCCCACTATTCGCATTAACTAATGAGCTAGCAATATCGGGTTTACAAGAGAATGGCATCGAGTACAAAATGGAGAGGTAAGGCCATATGCTGAAGACACTAAGTTGACTCACACTACAGATAAAATTTGGATGGGGAGGTCAAACCCCAAAGTGGGACCTAAAACGTAAGGATAGCTGGGCCAATGTAATCAAAGACACCAACATATGGGAGGGATGGGGCAAAGGGAAGGGATCGGGGACAGGAATGGCAGGGTGTGGGAAAAGGTTGGGAAAGGGAATGTGGCCTGGGAAGGAAGAAAGGACCTCAATATCACAGGCCCCATGTTCACCAAACACGAACTCATGAAAGAGCTGTGAGCCCTGGGACAGCCGTCAGCTGATGAACTCCAAAACAAATGCCTCCAGACAGGTTGTCAAAAATGGGCCACCAAAGTCTGAATGACCATATAACTCTCTGACAAGGCTACCTATTGCCTTGCATGTGAGGAAGTGTCAACTCACCTGCTTGCTGGTTGCCGATGTGGAACCACGGAACCATGCGAGCGCCTTCTTGGCGTCGTCGAAGCGGCCCTGGCGCACCAGCCAGACGGGGCTCCTGGGGATGAAGCAGAGCGCGACGAGAGCGAGCAGCGGCAGCACGGGCCCCGTGCCCGCCACCACGTGCCACTCTAGTCCGGCGCCCAGTGCGTACACCAGCAGGATGCCCATCGAGTAGCTCAGCGTCGGCACGCCCGCTAGCAATCCACGGATGTGCACCTCGGACAGCTCGCCCAAAAATGCCTGCCACAAACAACAACAAAGTTTTTCTCTCTACCGTTGAAATTTACTGACGTCGGTGCCTCGGAGCTTCTGCGACATCACACAAAATCACACTCACGGCCACAGCCAGAATCCATGTACTCTTGGTGTCGTTCATCGTGCGAATCAAGTTTTGCATCTTACGGATCTGGAGATTTGACTGGAAGCGTTTATCGGCGGACCTGGTTTAATGCTTTCCTCCGCTACACTACTAAATTAAACTAAATTTAAACTCCTCCCGCAGAGGCCGTGAAGGCCCAATGATACCGACTGGCCGCCGTGTGATCCTCAGCCCATAGGCATCACTGAATGCGGATATGTGGTCAGCACACCGCTCTCCCGGCCGTATGTCAGTTTCCGAGACCGGAGCCGCTACTTCTCAATCAAGTAGCTCTTCAGTTTGCCTCACAAGGGCTGAGTGCACCACGCTTGCCAACAACGCTCGGCAGACCGGATGGTCACCCATCCAAGTGCTAGTCCAGCTCGACAGCGTTTAACTTCGGTGATTTGACGGGAACCGATGCGGCGAGCATCACTACACTACATTACACTAAAAATCATTGTAAATAGCGTTTATGTATATACGCAGATTGAAGCGACGAACGAAAATTTGCACCAAGGCCGAGATTCGAACCAGTCTCCTGTATACTAGGCAGATGTGTTAACCACTACGCCATCCTGGCACAGTGGTTTTACACAACTGTACGGACTACCCTAGCACGCCTCCCTCCTCAATCCAAATATTGATGCTGAGGTACTGTTCCAACATGGTTGGGGAGTTTCTGCAATGTTGTTGGAGTTAGGGGCAATAACAACTGGGCTGAGGCGTGAAGGGTAATTTGGACTGAGGAGATAGGCACACTAGGATATTCAGTGCTATTGTGCAAGGTCACTGTGCTAGGTTGGATACTAGTGGTTAGTGCATTTGCCTAGTCAGGAGGAGACAGGTTCGAATCCTGGTTTTTGTAAAAATTTTTCGTCACTTCAGTCTGCATAAGTACATCATAGATATTTAAGACATGAAAAGATCTCTGGAACCATGTAGCTAGCTACCTTTGATCAGCGCATTCTAAATAAGTTTCGCCAGCCTCGCTTTGGCCCATGAGACAAGGTTTAACATCTCGTAATTCCACAGTCAGTAATTAAAAGCCCTATAGCTAAATATACTTTCAGAAATATTTACAGATCTGGCCACTGGAGTGGAATATGTACACGACTAACAATTCAGTGCGCCACCTGTTACTGGCTACTAGCAACTTTCTCTGATACAAATGGCTGTGTGCACTATGGGACTTAACTTCTGAGGTCATCAGTCCCCTAGAACTTAGAACTACTTAAACCTAACTAACCCGAGGACATCACACACACCCATGCCCGAGGCAGCATTCGAACCTGCAACCGTAGCGGTCGCGTGGCTCCATACTGAAGCGCCTAGAACCGCTCGTCCACTGCGGCCTGCTGAAAAAAAAGTAAAACTGTTCCAACTCAGTAGGGGAAAAGCTACATAGAAACACGAAACATATTAGTACGAAACAAATTAAATTTATTAGTACCAACTAACCAGAGCCAAGTCTGTCACTTTTATCTAACACCACCTCCAGTTGGCTAATGGTCACACGCTCTGCTCTGAGGCCAGTTTTGACCGAACAGGTCCACGCTCACTGAACAACAACAACACTGGAGGAGAAAAAAGGGACGCCGCTTAAGCAGAATTCGACGTCCAGTCAAGGCAATGCGGTTTCGAAAGTTTGTAGGTTTTGCGTAGCCGGAAAATATTCTCGTTGTTCACATAGGATCAGTAACTCCAGAATTCCGAAATTATGACCCCATTAAATTACAAACTCCGCCCCAGAGGGCCACGACTTTTCACCTTAACCCCACGATGGCTGCCGGACCACTGCTCGATTTCGTGAGCCCCAAATTGCTCCACAACATTACAGTAGACTCATGAAAATCCGACGTTTGACAGTCTCGTAAGTCGGTGATCGGAACTGCGCCTGTTCCAAACACGGATAGGACACACTTGCTGCGACAGGCGCCTCCTCCCCTCTGCCACTTGCCTCACGGCACTATAAAATGTGTGTTATCGACTGTGCTCTTTTCATGTTATTAGTGAATTTGAATTCTGCTACACGGATTAATCGTTCTGTTTCAATTTTTATGTTGGCAAGTGTTGTGTGATGGCGAGTCCAAGTTGAAAAGCTAAACGTAAGCATAAAAATTAGCTCTTACTGATAAAAGAGAAATTATTTGAAAGGTACGACCGAGGTGAATCTCCAACTTCCGTTCCTGAAGCTTGTGATACCGGGCGACCTACCGTTTATAAAGATGACTAAGAGAAAAACCCTTCGCATGGGCGACTACCCTGAAGTTGAGGAAGCTCTGTACGTTTGGTTTAAACAACAAAGTAGCAGACATGTCCCTAATTCGGGAGATATTTTGAAACAGAAAGCCCAGCTTTTTTATAGTGAGATGACCAACAAAGGTGATTTTCGTGCCAGCGATGGTTGGTTTGATAACTTTAAGAAGCGGCATCGCGTTCGTTTCTTGAAGATGAACGGAGAAAAACCATCAGCAGACGAGACTTCAGTTTCTCAGTTCAGTCAGGACTGAAACGCCAAAGTGTACGAACTAGGCATTACGCCGAAACAACTGCATAATGCCGATGAAACAGGCTTCAGCTGGAGGCAACTTTCAACAAAATCTTTTGTAATGAAGGAAGAAAAAAAAAGTTTCAGGAAGGAAGCCTCGAAACGAGCTTTCCACGTTAACTGTGTGTGCCAATGAAAACTTTTAGCTGTGGACAAATCCAAGTCCCCACGCTCATTCAAAAAACATGTAAGTCCAATCTCTTCCGGTGACGTACAAAAGCCAAAGCCGACCGTGGGTTACTACAGAAGTTTCTTTTAGACTGGTCTTCCAAATATTTTGTACAAGAAGTCAAAGAACATTTAAGGAGGAAAAAATCTGGAGGCCCTTTTGTTGTTAGATAATGCTCCAGGACATCAGGACAAGGAAGAAATGAGAGTTAAGATGGCTGATTGTTGCATAGAGGCTTTGTATTTGCCAAGAAAATACGACTGCATTGATTCAGTCGATGGGTCAAAATGTTATCGAAATATTAAAAGCACATTACAAAAAGCGTCTGATCGTCAGTCAACGCGACGCAGACATCACATCAAACTTGAAAAAATTTAACATCAAGCACGTCATTGTCAATGCAGCATTTGCGTGGCGTCAAGTCAAGCATTTAACTCTGATAAAATCTTGGGAACATATTTGGCTAGAAAACCCACTCCTTCCAAAGAAAGACGACAGAGATAACAAATCTGAAGATGATAACGAATTTACCAAGGCTGCGCTTACATTTTGGATGAAATTAACATTCCGCAAGAAGATACCGATAAATTGAGAAGGTGTGTGTTAAAGATAACCTTGGTTATGAACTGACAGAAGAGGAGGTAATCCAGGACCTTATCGATCATGTAGACGACGACCACATTGAGGCGACCACGGAACTGAAATGCACTATCACTTGTAATGAGGTTATGTCGGCTGCCAAACCCTTTGGTATGTTGGTGGAACTCGATTACGAGAACATTTTAACGTAAAAGACATTCAAAACAAAAACCATTACGGACTATTTACGAAAGAAAAAAAAATTTTACGGATTTTTAAGCGATAATACGCTATTTGTATAGACTATATCTCTATATATGTGCATTTGTAATACATACACACATAATAAATTTGTCTTATACGTACAGATCTTTTTTTTATAACCCTAGTGATCGTAAAATGTGTGTGCGTGTGCGCGCTCAATATGTATTCCAGCAGTAGGCGTGCTATAGTATGTACAGTAAATATTCAATATTTATACAAAACAAGTTTTCTAGACTTAGAAGACTAAATTTAGATTTAAAAATTCTACCTTTGGCAATCCGGCATTTTTTAATACTCCGAAACCATCTCAACCTCGTAACTGTCGCACTATCGCGAGCCTACTGTATTTACATTTGAGAGTTCCAGCCAATCGGAAACAGGGGTTAATTGAAGGCATTTTAATTGTCTTTTTCCTACTCCTGCTTATCGTGGTTCTGTCAACTGCTGAATGTTCAATAGTAGTCATGTTCTATGGACATGGGCAGATAAATGAGAAACAGAAACAATAAGCGGGTTTAGAACATTTTCTGTGATATCCCTGTGACGCGTGGTTTGCCGCGAAATTATTGCCGACACGTCAAATCTTCAGCAATGTTAACGATGTTTCTTTCCTGAGAGATCCATGCGAAGAAAAGTCGTTGTGGCAAACCTGCCTTCGTCTGATGGCTCCTTGTTTTCGGAATTTGTATGTTTCCAATGTCTCTGCGATCGGTATCATCCAAGGCAATGTACCAAATTTTCCTGAAGAATAAAATTCAATAATATAAGAACTTATATAACAATGAAGTATAGGAATATGAGACATTAAAAAGATTGTAACTGCTGACACACGTTACGTAATGTTTGATACTTTCTATGAAAATGAGTTATACTTTCACAGTTAATATAACGCCTTTGTAGCCCTTAATTTTGTATGAAGAATTTTTGTAGTAATGTTATAAGGACATGGGTAGACAAATGAAAAAATATATATTTATAAAATACACTCAATAATCGCGTTTCGAACACGGGTCGCACAAGTCTTAAACCACGACGCTAACAACTGTCACCGCTTCGGCTAAAGTCACTGTGTGCCAAAAGACATCGAGCACCGTTTTCTCAGAAACGGTGGAGTATCTACGGATTAGCCGACACATGCGTTCGCTTATTTTGACCGCTCTTCCACTGAGCACAGTTTCTGGGAAGTCAGCCGTGTGTTCCTCGTGGGTGCAGGTGCGTACGAAGTTTCCTTGCTGCCTGCCTGTCCCTATCTCCTCCGCAACTGTTACAGCAGCTCGGCCTGCCGCAAAGGAGACACGAGAGTACACGTGTACTGAAGCACGTTGGTTAAAGCAGGGCAGCTTCGGCTACTGCAAGCCTGTCAAGCTTCGCGGGAACCGTTCAGTCTGCAGCACCTGGCAACAGGTTGCGCTGTCACTCCAACGTGACTAACCAGGCATATTTCTGCGTAGGTAGTTTCACCGTAGCTCATTCATCATAAAGATGGCAGCAACAAAATGAACAAATCAATCTTAAACGAGAGTGAGGAGAAATGAAGACTCTGACTGTATACCAGTCAAGTAACAGAGCCCAAGCCCAGCAGGGGAAAAGTTGTGTGTTTATGAGGCAGCTTTAAATAAACCCGCAGGTGAGACGCAATGAAAACTGAATAAAAAGTTACTGAACACTTATTTGGGAACATAGACTATCTTACGACATGTTCGTAAATTGAACAAGCACTCACTTCGTAGGTGTATGGAAGAAGACTAAGGCTTATTGGCCGCCAAGTGTGTGGAAATCTACATCTACATATACAGGGCGTTACAAAAAGGTACGGCCAAACTTTCAGGAAACATTCCTCACACACAAATAAAGAAAAGATGTTATGTGGAGGTGTGTCCGGAAACGCTTAATTTCCATGTTAGAGCTCATTTTAGTTTCGTCAGTATGTACTGTACTTCCTCGATTCACCGCCCCATACGGGATACTCTACCTGTGCTGCTAGAACATGTGCTTTTACAAGTACGACATAACATGTGGATCATGCACGATGGAGCTCCTGCACATTTCAGTCGAAGTGTTCGTACGCGCCGGCCGAAGTGGCCGTGCGGTTAAAGGCGCTGCAGTCTGGAACCGCAAGACCGCTACGGTCGCAGGTTCGAATCCTGCCTCGGGCATGGATGTTTTTGATGTCCTTAGGTTAGTTAGGTTTAACTAGTTCTAAGTTCTAGGGGACTAATGACCTCAGCAGTTGAGTCCCATAGTGCTCAGAGCCATTTTTTTTGTTCGTACGCTTCTCAACAACAGATTCGGTGACCGATGGATTGGTAGAGGCGGACCAATTCCGTGGCCTCCACGCTCTCCTGACCTCAACCCTCTTGACTTTCATTTATGGGGGCCATTTGAAAGCTCTTGTCTACGCAACCCCGGTACCAAATGTAGAGACTCTCCGTGCTCGTATTCTGGACGGCTGTGATACAATACGCCATTCTCCAGGGCTGCATCAGCGCATCAGGGATTCCATGCAACGGAGGGTGGATGCACGTATCCTCGCTAACGGAGGACATTTTGAACATTTCCTGTAACAAAGTGTTTGAAGTCACGCTGGTACGTTCTGTTACTGTGTGTTTCCATTCCATGATTAATGTGATTTGAAGAGAAGTAATAAAATGAGCTCTAACATGGAAAGTAAGCGTTTCCGGACACACAACATATTTTCTTTCTTTGTGTGTGAGGAATTTTTCCTGAAAGTTTGGCCGTACCTTTTTCTAACACCCTGTATACTCTGCTAGTCACCAAGCGGTGTGTGGCGGAGGGCATAGTTCGCGCCAGCGGAGAGCACAGTTCGCGCCAAAGTCATATCCCCCTCCTTCTCCCCTCCCCCCCCCCCATGCGCGAGGGAAAAACGACTGTCTGAACGCCTCAGTGCGAGCTCTGATTTCCCATATCTTTGAATGGTGATCACTGCGCAATTTGAAAGTTGGTGGTAATAATATATGCCCTACATCCTAGGCGAAGATCGGATTTCGGAATTTCGTGAGCAGCCCCTTCCGCTTAGCGCGTCGTCTATCGGCTAGTGTATCAAAAAATGATTAAAATGGCTTTAAGCACTATGGGACTTGACATCTGAGGTCATCAGTCCCCTAGAACTTAGAACTACTTAAACCTAACTAACCTAAGGACATCACACACATCCATGCCCGAGGCAGGATTCGAACCTGCTACCGTAGCGGTCGCGCGGTTCTAGACTGAAGCGCCTAGAACCGCTTGGCCACAGCGGCCGGCTGCAAGGGTGTCCCACATCAAACTTTCTATGAGATCTGTAACGCTCTCGCGATGGCTAAATGTAACAGTCGCGAATCTTGCCGCTCTTCTTTGGACCTTCTCAATCTCTTGAATCAGACCCAACTTGTAAGGGTCCCATACAGACAAACAGTACTCTAAGAATGGACGAACTAACGTATTGTAAGCAATTTACTTCGTTGAAGGGCCGCATCGCTGCACGATTACACCAATAAACCGCAATCTAGAGTTCGCCTTGCCCGTTACTTGTGCAATCTGATCATTCCATTTGAGATTATTTCGAATAGTCACACCCACCTACTTGACGGATGTTACCGCTTCCAAAGACTGGGCATTTATATTGTACTCTTACATTAATGGGGATTTTCGCCATGTTATACGCAGTAGGTTACACTTACTAATATTGAGAGACATCTGCCAGTCATTACATACACCACGCATTAATTTTCTGCAAATCCTCACTGATCTGTTCACAATTCTCGTGTGATACTTTCGTGTAAACTACAGCATCATCGGCAAACAGTCTAATACCGCTGTCAATACCAATGTGTACTAAGGACTTAAGACCATTTAGCAGTATATAGGCTTCCTAAATTTAGGGCAAAATTGATTGAAACAGGAAAAAAAAAATGGCTCAGTGGGTGTTAAAAACTACGTTCTGGTAGAATGCAACGTAGTGCGAAGAAAGCTTAGCATGAAAGAAAAGGTTCTTCTTTTAGCTATGTACTTCTTAGATTAACATAACATGAATAACGAATTTGTTTGCTAAAATGCATTTGGGAAATACAGAATGACTTATTTTGGCCACTTAGAATGGATTCAGTATACCCGCTATACACAACCTGGAGAGATTAATTAAAATTGGTACAACTGGGGTCATATTTGCCTCTAACACACTAATATTACAGAAACTAGATTTCCAAAACCTTATTTTAGTTGGGGTTGCAGTATAAAAAACATGTTCAGGGTCATAGATGCAAAGGAGGTTCTCTTTGCCACAGCGAACATTACAGGTGACCTGATGATGTTTCGAATTGAGAATAGCTAGTACTATCTAAAGAGGGCCAAGTTGCATAGAAAACAGTTCATATCGAAATAAATAAATAATTATTTAAATAAGCTGGAAGTACGCCGAACAGGAAAAATGGAAAAAAATCCGTTTTCTTCCCTATCATAACCCAAAATGAATGTATATTTCGTTTAGCCTCGTCTTGTGATACTCGGGTAAAAACGACTTCTCGTCAACTCCCGAACCCTACTCATAAAACTACAATGAAAGCGTACAGAATAAACTGATACGCCGGGTAGCGTCCAACAAGTAGGCAAGTAAGATTCCTTCGCCCTGCTTTCGCCGGACATAGCTTGCCTTGGGTGGGAGTAAAACAGCCTGCCCGTTCTGCTGATTATATGCGGCTGCCTGCCTGCTAGGCTAACAGGCAAGCATGGACTGGTTAATAGCGGAACGTGGCCCTGCCATGGAACTGAAGAAACAAACACTAAAACAGTGACAACCGTACTTCTACGGATCTCTCTTCGTGTGCCGCCACCTCCAGCCATAATGGCGGTGTAAGCCTGAAAATGGACGGAGGAAAGGGCCGAAACCGTTACCAACACAAAAAAGTGGAAATGTGATCGTAACTATTTCTATTGGTTTTCTAACATTTTATACTGATCACTGTAATTCAGTCAAGAATGCTTTCTAAAAGTTTAGACACTGTACAGCAAACATACAACATAGCGACACTAATGGGCGTGGGAAACGTTGGAATGCGGTTAGAATTTGATTTTACATGTCGATTTTCCATGTTTTATGCGGAAAAAGTGTATGCTGTATACCCGAGGTTACGACAGCGACTCAGTATTTCGTACAACGAAAATTAAACAGATGCTCAAATACTGAATGTTATTGTCACTGACTTATCTGTGGAACTGTAAATCTGCTTGAGTGAATACCTGATGAGGTAATGCTCACGTTGAGTCTGCTGCTAAAATCGCTGTGACGGCTCTGAGCACTATGCGAGGTTCAAATGGCTCTGAGCACTATGGGACTCAACTGCTGAGGTCATTAGTCCCCTAGAACTTAGAACTAATTAAACCTAACTAACCTAAGGACATCACACACATCCATGCCCGAGGCAGGATTCGAACCTGCGACCGTAGCGGTCGCTCGGTTCCAGACTGTAGCGCCCAGAACCGCACGGCCACTACAGCCGGCCAATCGCTGTGCCATTGAGAGCTATATTCCACAGAACAAATTATAACTGTCAACTTTCTTTGTAATTAACAAAATTTCAATCCAGCAATATCGTAAGCTCTCTTGAGTAAACCGAGCAAGTGAATTAGTAAGACTCGTTACAGTTGATAATATTGACTGTACTGACTGGAAAGAGAAAGGAAGCAGAGATGGGAATTATTCAAAAAATTTCTATCTTCATAGTTACCCCAATAAGGACACCACTCAAACCAAACTTTATCTCTAATGAAATATTCACGCCTACAGCTTTTATTTCTCTCTGTGAACACAATTATTTATTATTTATTACGCGTAAATAAAAGAACGTGTATCGTAGTATTCCAGCGTATTTTCTTTACTTCTTATGCAGAATTATATAATTAGTGTTTGTTGCTTCAGCTCAATGCAGTTTCCCCGTTTGATGAATCTTGTTAATGGTCTGTACAAAAATATACCACTATGGATCAGTGTAAGTTATTGCTGTTCATAACGATAAAGAAGCTAGCCGACGGAGGTCCAGACCATGAGCGCAAACTACAAAGCTAAAGGTTTGGGGTATGATCCCGCGTTGGTCGTACCAGTATTTTCAGCTTTTTAGAGCTTCTTTCACCTTCAACAATGAGAATAATACCATATCAAGTGGCATAGCGTTTCAGAATACATCTTGAGCTGTCGGTCTCCTTCTGACTAGCTCTCTAAGTCGGTCCAGAGCAAGGACACACACGATGCGTAGTAAAGCACTGCAGTGTTCAAAGCAACCTTCAGGTTGACCACAACTTCCTCTTAAAACGTTTGTGGAATGGTGCTGGACGTCCAAATTCATTTAAAAGTGTTGTGGGGCTAATGTCGCCACGGGAATGGCCCAATCCGACATGTAGAAACCTACCCTGAAACTTTTTACGCGGAGAGAATACATCAAAAGAAACACTGACAAAATTTTACCTGCCAGGGCGCACTGCATGTATTTTTAACAAATGTTGAAAATGGCCAAATTCGTAGCTCGCCCTGCAGCTGGATAAATGTACACCTTTACCGTATCTGTAGCGATAACGCATGCGCAACAGATCACGTACTTATCTCTCATTGACGGCACATTGGTAAACATAACACGGCACAACGCGATCATAATTTATAAAGCGAATTTCAGTTTCCGCTTTTAGTTTCACTGACACAGTTGCTTACAGTTACTCTTCACTCAAATCTGCAAATACCCACAATAATTAGCAGTTGCCTTTGCGGCATCGTTACATGTTAAAAACAGATATAAAACAATTTTCTTTATGATGTCTTCATACATGTTTACTAATAGCATCTCTATTTGTGCAGGATCTAGAGTTTCACACTGTTTTCAACCTTGCAAAGAGAAAATAAGAAGAACGTGGTATGCAGTCGAAATCATCTACTCCTGAAGATCTTCATATGTGTTATTTATTAGTTAATTTCTTGGACATTCTTTCAAATGATGTCGACATTTCGTTAGAAATTGCGGTAACATTAGAAAAAAAAGTAACTCTGACTAATCTGTGAAATGTGGTTCGAATGAATTTACAATAAAGCTAACTGAATTCCAGAGGAAAAAAGCAGTACCTTCCTATCCCAAAGAAAACGTGTAGACCAATAGCAATAAGTGGCAAAGGAAAAACTATAAATTTTTTGGTTCAACAAAAGAGGGAGAATACGCTTAAAGATAAGCTTTCTGCAAAGCCAGTTTCATTCTGTAAAATCCGGACGTGTATTGTATAAATGGAAGGAAGATTTACACGCAATATGAAACTCGTAGAAGTGTGAATACAAAAAAACTTACTCGAAATTTAGATTCACTCGTGAGAGTTTATGCACCTTTCACGGAAGGAAATCTATGAGATTACACCCCCTTGTATTGTTGGTGAAATGAACATTACTGGTTTCCAGACTTCTTCGACCTGGTTAAACAGATTCAGCAAATTGCATGGATAAAGTAGTCGCAAAATTACGAATTGAAGTAAACGTGTAGAGGAGATGTCATTAATAGTTAGTACTATAGACAAATTCGTAGCTTCTTGTTATACTCTACGAGGTGCATTCAAGTTCTAAGGCCTCCGATTTCTTTCTCCGGACTGCAGAGAGATAGAAACATGCGCATTGTTTTAAAATGAGGACGCGTTCATTGTCAATACGTCCCAGAGATGGCAGCACCGTACAGCAGATGGAATTTTTCCGCCAGCGGCGAGAATGAGAACTGTTTTAAATACTTAAAATGGCGACGTTTTCCTTACTTGAAAAGCGTGCAATCATTCGTTTTCTGAATTTGCGTGGTGTGAAACCAATTGAAATTCATCGACAGTTGAAGGAGACATGTGGTGATGGAGTTATGGATGTGTCGAAAGTGCGTTCGTGGGTGCGACAGTTTAATGAAGGCAGAACATCGTGTGACAACAAACTGAAACAACCTCGGGCTCGCACAAGCCGGTCTGACGACATGATCGAGAAAGTGGAGAGAATTGTTTTGGGGGATCGCCGAATGACTGTTGAACAGATCGCCTCCAGAGTTGGCATTTATGTGGGTTCTGTGCACACAATCCTGCATGACGACCTGAAAATGCGAAAAGTGTCTTCCAGGTGGGTGCCACGAATGCTGACGGACGACCACATGGCTGCCCGTGTGGCATGTTGCCAAGCAATGTTGATGTGCAATGACAGCATGAATGGGACTTTCTTTTCGTCGGTTGTGACAATGGATGAGATGTGGGTGCCATTTTTCAATCCAGAAACAAAGCGCCAGTCAGCTCAATGGAAGCACACAGATTCACCGCCACCAAAAAAAAATTCGGGTAACCGCCAGTGCTGAAAAAATGATGGTGTCCATGTTCTGGGACAGCGAGGGCGTAATCCTTACCCATTGCGTTCCAAAGGGCACTATGGTAACAGGTGCATCCTACGAAAATGTTTTGAAGAACAAATTCCTTCCTGCACTGCAACAAAAACGTCCGGGAAGGGCTGCGCGTGTGCTGTTTCACCAAGACAACCCACCTGCACATCGAGCTAACGTTACGCAACAGTTTCTTCGTGATAACAACTTTGAAGTGATTCCTCATGCTCCCTACTCACCTGACCTGGCTCCTAGTGACTTTTGGCTTTTTCCAACAATGAAAGACTCTCCGTGGCCGCACATTCACCAACCGTGCTGCTATTGCCTCAGCGATTTTCCAGTGGTCAAAACAGACTCCTAAAGAAGCCTTCGCCGCTGCCATGGAATCATGGCGTCAGCGTTGTGTACGTCTGCAGGGCGATTACGTCGAGAAGTAACGCCAGTTTCATCGATTTCGGGTGAGTAGTTAATTAGAAAAAAAATCGGAGGCCTTAGAACTTGAATGCACCTCGTAAAATGCTGCGGTATCAGTCAGGTTTCCTACAAGAAATGCGTGCAAACCGCACTTCAAGTTTCCGAGAAAAATAAATAAAAAAGGCTTAACTGAGCGTCCCCATCCACTGATAGGGAAAATGACGGTGCGGTGCAGCCAGCTGGTAAGACAAACGCTACTGGGAGCAGCTTGAAGGGGGGGGGGGGGGGGGGGCAACCATAGCAACCGTGAACCGTGGCTACGAAACACTCGTTTTATAAATCAGTCAACATGGCTAGGAGTGTGTTTCTGCTAGAAAGAGCAGATAAGCCGTTGTTAGCATCTCATTTAGACACTGAAGTGGCATAACTTTGAGTATGATGGACGTAGAAGAGGAATTATGGGTGAAGTTTAAACAAGTTGTAGATTGTGCTCTGAAGAAATATATGCGTAGTAAGGGGATTAAGGACGGAGAAGACCCACTGTGGTGTAACAATGACATTCGGAAAACGCTGAGGAAGCAAAGGCTGTTGCATACACTGTCTTAAATGTACCGCACGAATGACGATAGGCAAATGTTAGTAAAGGTTGGTGCGTCTGTGAAAACATTATGTGCGAAGCATACAACGACTACCATCGTCATATCTCGCAAAAGATCTGGCCGAGAACGCGCAATAATTCTGGTTATATGTAGAATGGCTAAGCGGATCTAAGTGTTCCATCCAGTCATTCGTTGATCAATCTAGTGTGGCAGTTGAAGATAGCAAAAAGAAAGCGTAAGTTTTAAATATCGCCTTTAGGAAATCTTGCACGCAAGAGAATCGCATAAACATACCGTCGTTTACGACCGAACAGATTCCCGTATGGACGACATTTTAATAAGCATCACTGGTGTAGAGAAACAACGGAAAGAGTTCAAACAAATAAGCTGCCAGGTCCGGTTGGAATCCCAGTTCCGTTTTACAAAGAGTGCACTATGGA
The DNA here is from genome assembly GCF_023898315.1 of Schistocerca nitens. NCBI lineage: Eukaryota > Metazoa > Arthropoda > Insecta > Orthoptera > Acrididae > Schistocerca > Schistocerca nitens. The sequence goes on along the minus strand of NC_064617.1, from coordinate 133,121,505 downwards.
ATTGGCCTCTGACATTGCTCTCACTTATCGCGAATCTCTCAGCTAGCACAGCGTCCCAAAACATCTGGCAAAAAGCGCAAGTCAATCCTGTATATAAAAATGGCAAAAGAGTATAATAAATTTCTTGAGACTGAGAAGCTTGTGTTCGTGCATCAGCGCGGGTTTAAAAAATGGCTCTGAGCATTATGGGACTCAACTGCTGAGGTCATAAGTCCCCTAGAACTTAGAACTACTTAAACCTAACTAACCTAAGGACAACACACATCCATGCCCGAGGCAGGATTCGAACCCGCGACCGTAGCGGTCGCGCGGTTCCAGACTGTAGCGCCAGAACCGCTCGGCCACCAGCGGCCGGCAGCGCGGGTTTAGAAAGCACTCAGCGACACTCAGCTTCCCCTTTCCTCGAAATGAAAACGTAGGCATTGTAAACTATAAAATTCCGACGTTTCGGCGACTGTTGCAAGATGACTTCCTCAGGGTGTATTGCTAACTGCTGCGAACTACTGATGAAGGGGAACGGGCGGATTTCACATTTCTACGTTTCTGGAAAGCGTTTGACAAGGTACCCACTGAAGACTTAACAAAGATACGGGCGTGTGGAACAGGTTCCCAGATATGTGAGTGGCTCAAGAATTAAGTAATAGAATCCAGTATGTTCTCTTCGACGACTAGTGTTCTTCAGAGGCAATGGTTTCGTCAGCAGTGCCCCAGGGAAGTCTGATAGGATCGCTACTATTTCCTACATACATAAATGATCTGGCGGACAGCATGGGCAGCAGTCTGCAATTATTTGCTGATGATGCTCTGTGTATGGTACGGTGTAAAAATGAGTGAGTGTAGGCCGATACGAAATGACTGACAATATTTCTAGTTACATTTAATGCATTCGCAGTTGCGGATATGGACATCCATCAGCTGTAGAATGGAATGTCAATGGAAAATTGTGCCGCACCGGGACTCGAACCCTGATTTCCCGCATACTGCGAGCGTTCGCCTCTCCATTTGGCTACCCGTGCACGACTCACGGCCAGACACAAACTTCACTACGTCGTTAGCCATGGGCCTACAACCTGTACTCTTACACCCATTATGTATATTCCCGTACATGTGAGACACTTTACTGAAATGAAGATGGTATCAGTACTTTCGGACATGTCCGAGAGAACTGATACCATCAGTGACAATGTAGCTCTCGTAGAATGAAATGATAATTAAGACCCTAAGCTGTCGACAGGCGTTGATATACGTCAACGGGGACAGTTGAAAATGTGGGTCCCGACCGGTACTCGAACCGGGGATCTCGTACTCACATGACAGACGCTCTATCCATCTGAGCCACCGAGGGAACAGATTATAGTGCGAATGCAGGGATTTATCCCTTGCACGCTCCCCGTGAGACCCACATTCCCAACTTAATGTCCACACACTGCGTTTGTAGCACCCCTGCCCATTATTCGCGGCAGACAATCTTACAGAGTCCTATAAGAGTTCGGGCAATGCGCGTGCATCCAGCACAGGAGGAGGTCAATGGCCGGTTAGCCTTAACTATATAAAGATGGTATGTGTTCTTTCGGACATGTCCGCCGCGAGTAATGAGTGTAATGGGCAGGGCACTACGGATGTAGTGTGTGGACATTAAGTTGGGTATGTGGGTCTCACGGGGAGCGTGCAAGGGGTAAAACCCTGCAGTCGCACTACCATCTGTGCCCTCGGTGGCTCAGATGGATAAAGCGTCTGCCATGTGAGCAGGAGGTTCGAGTCCCGGTCGGGGCACACATTTTCAATTGTCCCTGTTGATGTGTATCAACGCCTGTCGACAGCTTGGGGTCTTGAATTAATTATCATATCATTTTACCTAAAAGTCGCTTGCCCGGTGTCGGCGGATAAATGCTATGCATGCAGGCATGTCCGAAGGAACTTTGCATCGTAATTCAGAATAACACAGGCATTGTAATATCAAAAATTTGTAGTTGGTGTGATGAATGGCAATTGGCTCTAAGACTAGAAAAATATAAGTTGATGCGGATGAGTAGGAAAAACAAGCCTGTAACGTTCGAATACAGTTTTAGCAGTGTCCTGCTCGACACAGTCTCGTCGTTTAAGTATCTGGGTGTAATGTTGCAAAGCGATATGAAATGGAACAAGCGTGTGAGGATTGCATTAGGGAAGGCGAATGGTCGACTTCGTTTTGTGGGGAGAATTTTAAGAAAGTCTGCGACATCTGTAAAACAGACTGCATAAAGAACGTCAGTGCAACTTATTCTATAATACCGCTTCAGTGTTAAGGGAAGGCAACGGTCTTTTCGAGGAACATTGTCAAGGAAATTTGGAGAATCGACATTTGAAGCTGACTCCTCTACTGTAGACGACATACATTTCACGTAAGGAGCACGAAGGTAAGATACTAGGAATTAGGGCTCGTACAGAAGAATACACAGTCTTCTCTCACTCTATTTATGAGTGGAACAGGAAACGAAAAAAAGGAAAGGAAAGGAAAAAAAGGGAAAAGGGAAGGAAAGGAAAAAAAGGGAAAAGGAAAGGAAAGGAAAAAAAAGGAAAAGGAAAGGAAAGGAAAAAAAGGGAAAAGGAAAGGAAAGGAAAAAAAAGGAAAAGGAAAGGAAAGGAAAAAAAGGGAAAAGGAAAGGAAAGGAAAAAAAGGGAAAAGGAAAGGAAAGGAAAAAAGGGAAAAGGAAAGGAAAAAAAGGGAAAAGGAAAGGAAAGGAAAGGAAAAAAAGGGAAAAGGAAAGGAAAGGCAAGGAAAGAAAGGAAAAAAAGGGAAAGGAAAGGAAAAAAAGGGAAAGGAAAGGAAAAAAAGGGAAAGGAAAGGAAAAAAAGGGAAAGGAAAGGAAAAAAAGGGAAAGGAAAAAAAGGGAAAGGAAAAAAAGGGAAAGGAAAGGAAAAAAAGGGAAAGGAAAGGAAAAAGGGAAAGGAAGAAAAAAAGGAAAGGAAGAAAAAAAAGGAAAGGAAGGAAAAAAAGGAAAGGAAGGAAAAAAAAAGGAAAGGAAGTAACAAAGGAACAAAGGAACCAAGGAAGGAAAAAAGGAGGAAAGAAAGGAGGGAAAAAAGGATGGAAAAAGGATGGAAAAAAGGAAAAAAGGATGGAAAAAAGGAAAAAAGGATGGAAAAAAGGAAGAAAGGATGGAAAAAAGGAAGAAAGGATGGAAAAAAGGAAGAAAGGGAAAAAAGGAAGAAAGGGAAAAAAGGAAGAAAGGGAAAAAAGGAAGAAAGGGAAAAAAGGAAGAAAGGGAACAAGGAAAGGGAACAAGGAAAGCGAAATAACGCCGGGAAAAAGCAGTGGGAGACGCTAACGTAAGAATAAAAGAAATGTGAGCAGTAGCGGGAAGTGAATTATGGGAAGTGGTGTTACCTGACAGGGTGAAGCGGTGACGCCGACGGCGAAGCCACAGACGATCCGCCCGACCATGACGACGGGGTAGCTCTGGGCGAAGGCGAGCAGCAGCCAGCCGACTAGGAAGGGCAGCGCGGTGAGCTGCAGTGCGGTGCGTCTGCCCACCTTCTCTGACAGGTAGGAGCTGAACAGCGCCCCCAGCGGAGTCGCCGCCGAGTGCACGCTCGCTGCGGGAGGCACACAGCATACGCTCTAAGGAATGTCTTCGCAGTTAACCAAATAGTCTTAGAGGAAAATATAATAGATCAGACTACGGTTCATTTAAAAAGAATCATATCAACTGTTACTATTTTGTTAGACTAATGTTAGACACATACCCAGTTACCCTTTATAAAAGTAATTTTCAGTGCAGGCAGTGTATTTGAAAAACTATTTCATTGTTTTCGGTTAGCTAATTTCGTCCCCCTCAGGCCGCATCAGGGTACGTGATGGTAAGGACAATAGCAACGGTTAAGGATAGCATCAGGTTAAACAAGAAACGACGAATAAAAATTTGTACATAGACCGGGATTCGAACCTGGATTTCCTGCTCACTTGGCAGTAGCGCTAACCACTGCGCCAACCTGACACAGTGGCTGTGCCCAACTGCGCGGACTACCCTCGCACACCTCCCTCCTCAATCCAAATTCCCATTCACGCCTCAGCCAGCTTGGTATTCCCCCTAAACTCTAACAGCATTGAGGCGTGAAGGGGAATTTGAATTGAGGAGGGAAGTGTGCTAGGGTAGTCTGTCCAGTTGGGCACAGCCACTGTGTCAGTGTGGCGCACTGGTTAGCGCTACTGCCAAGAGAGCAGGAGAGACGGGTTCGAATCCCAGCCTTAGTGCAAATTTTTATTCGTCACTTCAGTCTGCATATATGCATCATAGATGTAACGGTGTCTGGGACCATATAGCTTGTTTTGAACAAGAAATTGCAAACACACACCTCACCTGCTTACATGAACGCAAAATTTAAGTTGTTGTTACATCATTCTACGATCCATACTGCATTTTATTTTCTCCTTTTTTACGTTTCGATCTCTAGCCCAAAGTGTAGAGCAATTTGTTTAACGTAAGATCCAGGTAAGTAGATAATGGGTCAGGCAGGATCCTAATTTAGGCTATTTAGGGCTGGCAGCGTCCAATTGCCGTTCTTTAGCCATTGCACTATGAAAACTGAGGTATTGAGAACGTAAGGGCCAAAGCTCAGAAACAAAGTTTTGAGAGAATCAGGTGTTTGTGAATATCAAATTTATAGACTAACTACCAATGCCATAGGTCTGATTTTTAATTTTTAATTAATTAATTAATTTTTTTACCCAAGTCCCAACATCCTGTACTTTCTGTGAAAAACTAATGCACTTACCTAACGTTCTGAAATATAGATTAATATTTGAGATTATACTTACTATTAGCCTTTAGTCACAAAATTTCCATGCACAGGCTAGTGACGATAGTGTCTTTTTAAAGTTATAAACTTTGCAATTAATTTGAAACTGAATGAGAACATAAAGAATAGATACTCAGTGCAACACACGCACACGCGCACGCGCACGCGCACACGCGCGCGCAATTAAGACCTATTCGAACACGAAATGGTCCTCATATAACAATTATGCAGTGCACAGGAACAAAATTATACTTTGTGCCTTGGGTCTATATAGAAATGAATATCCGAGAAATCAGTGAGACAGCTTTTCTTGAATGTTTATATATATATATATATATATATATATATATATATATATATATATATATATATATATATATATATATATTGTGCGACTGCAGATACAGAGGGCGGTTGAGCAGTTCTTACTGACAGGTTTCATGCAACCCGCGGTGCCTTCTAAAACCACGCACGAGATACTCAGATTCTCTCGCTTGCTATACAGAAACTATTAGTCCTACAGGAAAAATGAATAATACCGCTTTGTAGCAAATTTTTTGTAGTTAATTTTTGTTCTAAGGTACGTTTTCACGGCAGCCATGGTTTTCGAGTTATTTAAGACGATCGGCCTTGGAGATCACTTTTGTACTTTCTATTGAATAATTCTAAAACTGTGGCCTGGAGCGAAAACTTATCCCCCAGCACAAAACTTCACTACATTAAATTACCTACAGATATGTCCCGTTCATTTTTTCTGTAGGACTGATAGTTAGCAGGTAATGAGCAAGAGTATATGAAAATTTTGCACACGGTGTTTGAAGACGTTGCGGGTTGCATAAAACTCATGGATAGGGGCAACTGCATCACCCTCTAGAAGAAGCTGGTTTACCATAGGCTCAAATGTCAAAAACGGTTCAAATGGCTCTAAGCACTGTGGGACTTAACATCTGGGGTCATCAGTACCCTAGAACTTAGAACTACTTAAACCTAACTAACCTAAGGACATGACACACATCCATGCCCGAGGCAGGATTCGAACCTGCGACCGCAGCGGTCGCGCGGTTCCAGACTGAAGCGCCTAGAACCGCTCGGCCACCGCGGCCGGCCAACAAATATCAGTAGCATCCATAAATACTAGAATCTCAAAATCGGTAACACTGTGCTTTAGGTTCTTACTGTTCTCAGCGCTTCAGTGTTTGCACCAGAGTACATTTTGGATAAGGCACCGTCGTCGGTAACAGGAAGCGTCGCCGACTTGCCGGATATTATCGCAGAGCAACGAGGGGAGAGCGGCCGACACTGACCTATCCAGGATTCCATATCCTCGTCGGTGTGGATGACGGAGTCGTTGTGTCGCAGCTGGGGCAGCATGACTGCCGAGAAGCCGATGGGGAAGCCGCAGCCGGCGGTGAGCAGGAGGCAGGCGGAGGCGGCCAGCAGCTGGTTGCGCGTCCCCGCGCTGCTCCACCTGGGGCGGCGCCGCCCCCCAGCGTCGTCGTCTCCGTCGTCGTCCGCGTGCGGCGGCGCCGGTGGCAGCCGCAGGGCGAGGGCGGCGGCGGCGTCGACGGAGCCCAGCTTCTCCGACGCCAGCAGCTGAGCCTGCGCGCCGGCGCCGTTCTGCAGCATTGGCGCGTCCGGTCTGGCGGGGAAACGGAGCAGGCCACACGTTATTAGGCGGTACCGTGACGTAAGGTAACGAGTCTACTTTCGCGTCAGTATCGTCTCTTCAGGGTGATTCAGCTGCCCCTACCGCTGTCGTTTTATGCAGCCAGCAATGTTAATGGGTTGTGCGTAACTTACAAGGGAAACTTCCCATCGGACCCCCCTTGTTGTAACGTTACTATAAACCTGTACGATTATGAGCAAGTGAATTGTTCGAAACAAAAAAACTGATGGACTTTGATTTTCCGCACCAACCACGGGGGATTTCGAAAAAAACTAACTTTCCGATAAATCTGGGTGCACCGTTGTAAAGTACATTAAATACGAGAAAATTTTTATTTGAAATGTCTCTTCATACCTGCTACCCTTTGAACGTTAATCATTCGGAAATACTGAACTCTTTTTCCGAGGTGGTGCTTCACCCCCTTAATCGTTGCATGGGCACAATACAAGAAGTCTCTTATTTTGCTCTACTTTATATTCAAAGCCTATCGACTTCTGAGTGTATCCCTCGGTTTGCTTGTAAGCACTGTGACCTTTCTTGCAGAACAACGCTAATATAGACAAGCAATAGACAATTGGATTAGAAGCCACTTGCGACGAATGGTGTCAAATTTTGTAGTACAATACGCATTCTAACTCTACGAGCTACTTCATAGTAATTGTCACTGCAGACGCAGATTTGTAAATTAGGCACAGTGGGCCAGCTCGCTTCAAAACCTGGAGAGATGTTTTTTTCAAGTGCACGTTCCGACTTAAGCCCCGCGAATTTTTTAAATTTATTTTTCTTTTTTTAAAATTATGCATACTTGCCCAATGTTGCAGCGTCATTCCATACAGTGAATCGGACGACAGATGTTTTCAGATACTGTTTGTGTAGCCTGTTTAATATATTACAGCTGCCTAGTTGTCAGGATAAAGTAAGGTGGATAGCCTCCAAAGGCTGTTTATGACATTTTTAACCGGTGCAATGACATATATGGAATTAAAACTAAACTGCTACTAATATTTTCCGAAATCATTGACTACAAAATTTACTCTGTATGGCTCTACCCTCCTAAATGGCTCTTCCATTGCTTTAATGCACGTGTTATACGGAAAGCAAGATCTGATCGGTCACGAAACGAGAACGACATTGAAAAATTTGCACAGATGTGATAAGCTGTGTCTTTAATGTGCCTGTCGATCGCGTCACGTGACTCTTTTCAGTTCTTAGCACACAGTTAGCACGTATAGATGCTTAGAATAGTAGTGTCTCCCTCCAAGTATTGGTGCCCGTAGAGAGGTTTCGTACGATTTCGTGCAACCCTACACAACGTAAATGTGACCCATTTCCTTCTTCGGCCCGGACTTGGCTCTCTCTGATGCTCATCTCTCTGCTCACATGAACCGCTGGCTAAGAAGACAACATATTGGCACAGAAAATGAACAGCAGAATAGCGTACAGAATTGGCGGCTGCCTTCTATGACAGCGGTATTGGAAAGCTGGTAAACGCTACGAGAAATGTCTAACTCGAAGCGGCGACTGTGTAGAGAACTAGCTGGAATGTGCAGCAAACTGCTGCAAATAAAACATTTTTAATTTTCATTGTGGTTTCTATTTCACGACCGATCAGACCTTACTTTCCGAACAGTCATCTTAGTACACTAAACAATTTAATGCATCTGCGTGCGTATATTTGAACGTTTTAGTGGTTCAAATGGCTCTGAGCACTATGGGACTTAACTGCTGAGGTCATCAGTCCCCTAGAACTTAGAACTACTTCAACCTAACTAACCTAAGGACATCACACGCATCCATGCTCGAGGCAGGATTCGAACCTGTGACCGCAGCGGTCGCGCGGTTCGAAACTGAAGTGCCTAGAACCGCTCGGCCACACCGGCCGGCTCGTTTTAGTGGACGGTAATTTCTCTACCGAGCGGCAGTGCCGCATGGTAAAAATGCGTCCTTCATTGTTGCAATTATCTCAAACTAAAATGGAAGTAATTAGTATTTTCGGTAGTATTCTTTGGGGGCTATTCCGAATTGCGATCAATTTTTTTCGCAAATAATTTTTTTTACAAGATTAAAATTTCCCCGAGTAATATTTCTTTCTTCGCGAAATGATGCAGAAGTATTCAAATGTTGTACAGAGAACTCTAGAACTGAAAGGCACATTTCTTCTCGGCCAGATTCACGGGACCCACAATATTCGGCTATATAATACACGACGCTGACATAAGCCCACTTAGTTTTGATGCACTGATGTGCCATAACCGAAGCAGCCCTGTTGCCAATTGGTCGACTATTTGAAGATGCGCAGGAAGCTCGAGATAAGGACACCTGGCATTACTGGGACTTTACACACAAATATTCCAGTGAGGTAACCATGCATCTCGTATTCCATCAGCTTCTGGCCTCTATGGATCCTTTCATCTCGAGACTCCAGAAAATGGCAATTGAAGAAGATAAACAGCTGCCGCCTGAGATAAAAGATGTGCTTTTCGAACCATCTCCCGGTTGACAACCCCACAGTGACTCTTCTGAAAGCAATAATGACATAAGCGAAGAATGTGGTTACATTTTAGATATAAAAATATACAATAACGACTAAAACATTTCAACACGACAGTTTCGGCTTCTAATTTGTTATCAGCGAAATTTTGCTTGAATCCGCTAAATTTATAATTTTTGATCCGCCAAATGGATCCGACATTTTGAAATTTGTAATTTCGACATCCGATTCCTAATGACCGATCCAAAGAATCTAAAAAGAGCACAGTTTCGTAGGATTTTATATCCATTTTTCTGTTATGTCCAGGTTGCGAAGCGATCTAGCCCACTGTGCGGCGCCAATATGAGTAACTTGCCCCACACCGGGGGCGCACACGTGGGTAGCTGTACAGTAAAGCCAGTGTTCTGTTCTAAGTGTCATGCATCTGAACACGAGACTTATTCCCAACGTGCAACCTGTGCTTTCGGTGAAGTTCTAGTGTACGAGTATACGCGAAGTTTACGCACAGTCATGGACTTCCTGAACATACACTATCAGTAATGAAGGAGCTAAAATGGAAATTGTCCGCATGTTAAAGATAGAAAACTGTAGAATCGTGGTCGCTCTATTCGCATTTTAATTCGCGTTCGACTTCCAAAGCCATTCCTGCTTGACGACAACCTTCTAAACGGAAAACCGGTTAGCAATGGCAGCAGATCAAACAACGAGTTTTTCATTTTTTAGTATGGAAGTATACTCTCAATGTGTGACGGAAGAGTTACTTAATGTGGCTGTATTTTTATCTGCAAGGACCAACAGTAAAAATAATTTACTACTTCCACTTACTAATTTTTATAACGCTGCTGAAGGTTGCCTTATTTGTAATAAATATCATTTCGTACAGCTTTTATCGATTTCTGAATCTCAATGACGATCGCAAACACACACTCTCTCTCTCTCTCTCTCTCTCTCTCTCTCTGTCTCTGTCTCTGTCTCTGTCTCTGTCTCTGTCTCTGTCTCTGTCTCTGTCTCTGTCTCTGTGTGTGTGTGTGTGTGTGTGTGTGTGTGTGTGTGTGTGTGTGTGTGTGTGCGTACGTAAACGTAACTCCGGCAGCAGCAACGTAATGAATTTAGTTAAGTCACAAGAAAACATGTTTTATGTCATCAATAAAGGAAACATTTATTCGCCGACAAGATTGGAACTGAACTACCTACACTATCGGAAACATGTTTATCGGAGGTTGTTTTGTGACCTCGGCGACCTTGGCAACGTTTGCCAGCAACGCGAGGACGCGGACAGGCGGGAGTCTGTGAGAACCAACTTGCTTCGCGTCTAGCAGTTTCTCGTTCGAACTACAAAGCGCCTCGAGCGACTGGGAAAATGTGTGTGACATTTCAAGTTGAACTAAAACTTACGGCACAGACGATCGTAGTCATGTAGTAATGCTGCTGAAGTAAAACTGGTAGAATTACGACCCATATACCTCAAGCAGCATTCCACCGAAACTCAGCACATGCCATGTTTCTTGACTTCCGGAAGTCATACATTTCTCTACAGTCATCACGTGAACAAAACACGAGCTTGTAGAATACAGAATCAGATTTGTGACTGGCTGGAACCCTTCTTAGAAGTTAGTCTTGAACGTAAAATGTGGAAACTGCTTCGGGTCTATCCCAAGGCAGTGTTGCAAGACCGTTACCTGTAAATGACCTGATGGAAACCGCTACAAGCTCAAAGAGCCTTAGGATGGTGTTTTTACTTCCCACATGAAAGAAGCTGAAAGATGGACAAATGTCAGACCGATTCATTGAATAGTCTGAAGAATAAATTACTTCAGTAACGAAGGTGTCAGCCTATGAAAAACCTTCGTAGATCAATCCTTGACTGTTCTTCGCCGAATGATTTGGAGTCATCCTGGAGTCATAAATAGGTACTGCGAGAAGAGCGTGTTCCATTACACAGGGGATCAACAGAAAATGTCCGAGAGGTAAGGTTTCAGTAGTCTACTAACAACGTATTACTTCTTCCGGTATATGCCTCAATCAGTTACCAATTAAAGAATTACGAGCTACAAGAGAATGTCCTCGTTGGAAGATAAGAAACGGAAAAACACTAGGGTGAAATGATGTAATGAATAGAGCGTTCTCTAAATGTGGACAGATACATGATAATGTCTATGACGGAGAGAAAGAAATCGGTAATATTACAAGATTACTGACTAAGATCTAGAGCACATCAGAGTATTTAAATACTTACAGCCAATATACTAACTAGCGCGATGAAATAGAAGGAACACCTGAAGGCGAATAGAACAGATCGAGGAAAGACCATTACATCATTAAAGGAGATCGCTTAGAGGACAATAGTGCGACTAATTAAAGGGTGTTGCTGTAGTGTTCGGAGTTCTTATGAAGCGGTGATGATCACTACAATTGCTCTAACCCAGGACCGTGATTTTACTAGAGTAATTGCCAATTTACTGGACAATCGAAGATTCAGTGTTGAATTTCAAGTAAGTGACAGCCCTTGGAGGGACAAAAGAAATGGTGTAAACCAAGGGAGTGTATTGTCACCGGTGCTCTTGGAAGTTTACACAAATGATCAGCCAAGACGTAATACACTCGAAAGTTTCAGATGCGCTGATGACCTTGCTTTGACGATACAGACAGATGACCTTGAACAAGGCATTGACAAGAGCTCAAGCAATGTTTTCTGATTACTACACTGAGGTGATAAATGTCATGGGTTACCATGTCGGACCTCCTTTCGTCCGGCGCAGTGCAACGACTTGACCTGGCATGGACTTAACATGCCGTTGGAACTCCCCTGCAAAAATACAGAACCATGCAGCTTCTAAAGCCATCTATATTTGCGAAAATGTAGCCAGCGCAGGATTTTGTACACGATATGACCTCTAGCTTATATACCATAAATATTAGATGGTATCTGGATGGCGAAATCATTCGTTCGAACTGTCCAGACCAATCGTGAACAAGTGCAGCGCACTGTCGTCCGTAAAAATTCCATCATTGGCTGCAGAAGGTCTCCAAGTAGCCGAACGTAACCCATTTCCAGGCAATGATCGATTCAGTTGGATCAGACGACGTAGTCCACTCCATGTAACCACACCTCACATTCCATTAGCATTACGGATCCACTATCAACCTGAGCAGTGCCTTGTTGACAACTAGTAGGGTCTATGGCTTTGTGGCGTCTGTGTCACACGCGAACCCTGCAATCAGCTCTTACCAACTAAAAGCGGGACTCATCTAACCAGACCACGGTTTTACAGTCGTGTAGAGTCAAAGCGATACAGACACGAGCCCAGGAGAGGAACTGCAGGCGATGTCGTCCTGTTAGCAAAGGCACTCGCATCGGTTGTCTGTTGCCAAAACCCTTTAACGACAAATTCCGCCGCACTGTCCTAACTGGACAGGAACAGGGAATCAGCGATCATAAAGCGGTTACTGCATCGATGATTTCAGCCGTAAATAGAAATATTAAATAAAGGTAGGAAGATTTTTCTGTTTAGAAAAAGTGACAAAAAGCAGATTTCAGAGTACCTGACGGCTCAACACAAAAGTTTTGTCTCAAGTACAGATAGTGTTGAGGATCATTGGACAAAGTTCAAAACCATCGTACAATATGCGTTAGATGAGTATGTGCCAGGAAAGATCGTAAGAGATGGAAAAGAGCCACCGTGGTACAACAACCGACTTAGAAAACTGCTGCGGAAACAAAGGGAACTTCACAGCAAACATAAACATAGCCAAAGCCTTGCAGACAAACAAAAATTACGCGAAGCGAAATGTAGTGTGATGAGGGCTATGCGAGAGGCGTTCAATGAATTCGAACGTAAAGTTCTATGTACTGACTTGGCAGAAAATCCTAAGAAATTTTGGTCTTTTGTCAAAGCGGTAGGCGGATAAAAACAAAATGTCCAGACGCTCTGTGACCAAAATGGTACTGAAACAGAGGATGACAGACTAAAGGCCGAAATACTAAATGTCTTTTTCCAAAGCTGTTTCACAGAGGAAGACTGCACTGTAGTTCCTTCTCTAGATTCTCGCACAGATGATAAAATGGTAGATATCGAAATAGACGACAGAGAAACAATTAAAATCGCTCAAAAGAGGAAAGGTCGCTGGACCTGATGGGATACCAGTTCGATTTTACACAGAGTACGCGAAGGAACTTGCCCCACTTCTTGCAGCGGTGTACCGTAGGTCTCTAGAAGAACGTAGCGTTCCAAAGGATTGGAAAAGGGCACAGGTCATCCCCGTTTTCAAGAAGGGACGTCGAACAGATGTGCAGAACTATAGACCTATATCTCTAACGTCGATCAGTTGTAGAATTTTGGAACACACACTATGTTCGAGTACAATGACTTTTCTAGAGACTAGAAATCTACTCTGTAGGAATCAGCATGGGTTTCGAAAAAGACGGTCGTGTTAAACCCAGCTCGCGCTATTCGTCCACGAGACCCAGAGTGCCATAGACACGGGTTCCCAGGTAGATGCCGTTTGATACAGTTGCCCACAGTCGTTTAATGAACAAAGTAAGAGAATATGGACTATCAGACCAATTGTGTGATTGGATTGAAGAGTTCCTAGATAACAGAACGCAGCATGTCGTTCTCTATGGAGAGAAGTCTTCCGAAGTAATAGAGATTTCAGGTGTGCCGCAGGAGAGTGTCGTAGGACCGTTGCTATTCACAATATACATAAATGACCTTGTGGATGACATCGGAAGTTCACTGAGGCTTTTTGCGGATGATGCTGTGGAGAGGTTGTAACAATGGAAAATTGTACTGAAATGCAGGAGGATCTGCAGCGAATTGACGCATGGTGCAGGGAATGGCAATTGAATCTCAATGTAGACAAGTGTAATGTGCTGCGAATACATAGAAAGAGAGATCCCTTATCGTTTAGATACAATATAGCAGGTCAGCAACTGGAAGCAGTTAATGCCATAAATTATCTGGGAGTACGCATTAGGAGTGATTTAAAATGGAATGATCATATAAAGTTGATCGTCGGTAAAGCAGATGCCAGATTCACTGGAAGAATCCTAAGGAAATGCAATCCGAAAACAAAGGAAGTAGGTTACAGTACGCTTGTTCACCCGCTGCTTGAATGCTGCTCAGCAGTGTGGGATCCGTACCAGGTGGGGTTGATAGAAGAGAGGGGGAAGATCCAACGGAGTGCAGCGCGCTTCGTTACAGGATCATTTAGTTTGATTGATTGGTTGATTGATTGTGGGAAGAGACCAAACAGCGAAGTCATCGGTCTCATCGGATTAGGGAAGGATGGGGAAGGAAGTCGGCCGTGCCCTTTCAAAGGAACCATCCCAGCATTTACCTGGAGCGATTTAGGGAAATCACGGAAAACCTAAATCAGGATGGCCGGACGCGGGATTGAACCGTCGTCCTCCCGAATGCGAGTCCAGTGTGCTACCACTGCACCACCTCGCTCGGTGATCATTTAGTAATCGCGAAAGCTTTACGGAGATGATAGATAAACTCCAGTGGAAGACTCTGCAGGAGAGACGCTCAGTAGCTCGGTACGGGCTTTTCGAGAACATACCTTCACCGAGGTGTCAAGCAGTATATTACTCCCCCTCCTACGTATATCTCGCGAAGAGACCATGAGGATAAAATCAGAGAGATTAGAGCCGACACAGAGGCATACCACAATCCTTCTTTCCACGAACAATACGAGACTGGAATAGAAGGGAGAACCGATAGAGGTACTCAAGATACCCTCCGCCACACACCGTCAGGTGGCTTGCGGAGTATGGATGTAGATGTAGATACGTTCGTCGTACGTCTCACATTGATTTCTGCGCCTATTTCACGCAGTGGTTGTTGCCTGTTAGCACTGACAACTCAACGCAAACGTCGCTCTCTTGGACGTTAAGTGAAGGCCGTCTGCCGCTGCGCGGTCCGTAATGCGAGGTATTGTCTGAAATTTGCTGTTCTCGGCACACTGTGGATCTCGGAATATACAGGGTGGTCCATTGATCGTGACGGGGCCAAATATCTCACGAAATAAGCGCCATCTAGCGGGCCAACCATAGCGCCATCTGGTTTCCCGCTTCAACCTAGACAAATTTAGTTCTTTTTAGTTTTTTCGTTTGACGCTTATTTCGTGAGATATTTGGCCCGGTCACGATGAATGGACCGCCCTGTATAACTCCCTAACGATTTCCGAAATGTCCATGCGTCTAGCTCCAATTACCATACCGCGTTCAAAGCCTTAAGTCCCGAAGTGCGGCTTTAATCCCGTAGGAAATCTTTTCACGAGAATCACCTGAATACCACTGATAGCTCCGCCTACGCAATGCTCTTTTATACTTAGTGTGCGCGATACTACCGCCATCTGCATATGTGCATAACGCATTCTCACGACATTTGTCACCTCAGTACATAGATCCCCAAGTGAATGCTGCTAACTCGAATAAATAAATAAATCAAGTACGGGTTGGAGCAACCCTTCAACGAATTCAGGGACAAGCTTGGGGGTAGCATTCGCAACAGAGTGATATAGCCAGCCCATACGGAATCTAAGAGGAGTGCTCGAAGAACTTAAATGAGCAGCTTCGGAAGAAGGGTGACACGTTTCTCGCAACACCCTGTTGGTTGAATTAACATGACTAGTGCTGGACGAATGTGCAAAGTTTTTGCTGCCACCGTCGTTTATCACGCCCTGAGAACAACAGAATAGGTTGCGTACAGAGGCATATAGGCACGCATTCTTTCCTCACTCACTACACGAATGGAAAATTAGAAAATCACAAACATTGGTACTAACAAGGGAACCTCCCCATCGCACCCCCCTCAGATTTAGTTATAAGTTGGCACAGTGGATAGGCCTTGAGAAACTGAACACAGATCAATCGATAAAACAGGAAGAAGTTGTGTGGAACTATGAAAAAATAAGCAAAATATACAAACTGAGTAGTCCATTCGGAAGACAGGCAACATCAAGGATATGGTGGGCTCAGTAGCGCCGTGGTCCCGTGGTTAGCGTGAGCAACTGCGGAACGCTTTATTTTCTCAAAGTTATGATCTGTTCGTTCGTTCATTGACGTCTCTGTTCAGTGTAATAAGTTTAGTGTCTGTGTTTTGCGACCGCACCGAAAAACCGTGCGATTAGTAGACGAAAGGACGTGCCTCTCCAATGGGAATCGAAAACATTTGATCGCAAGGTCATAGGTCAACCGATTCCTGCACAGGAAAACACGTCTGGTATATTCTATTCGACACTGGTGACGGTATGTGCGTCACATGACAGGAATATGTTGTCGACCCACGTAACTTGTACACTTGGCGAATGGGTGAAAAGATTCTTCTACCTTGCCCGATTTAGGTTTTCTTGTGGATGTCATAATCACTCCCAAAAAGTGATGAAAACATAAGAGTTTGTCACATAAAATGCAACAAATGAATGCAACAGTTTCACAGTCGCACAGTTTTCCCTGTGCTCTGTCAAAACGTATGTTTTTAACGTTATCAAATTTTCCCGTGTGTAGACTGTCAAATCCTGCATATGTCCAAGCAAATCTGAACATGTCCTGGAATTTTGGAGAGCGAAGTTGATTATGTGTGAGCACCTGAACTTTGATAATTGTCTGAAAATAAAAAATGAAACTCTTCACGCGAGGGAAGACTTGAACCAAGGACCTTTAGTTCCGCAGCTGCTAACGCTAACCACGGGACCACGGCGCTACTGAGCCCACATTATCCTTGATGTTGCCTATCTTGCGCATGGACTACTTAGTTTGTATATTTTGCTTATTTTTTTTCATAGTTCCACACAGCTTCTTCCTGTTTTCCCGATTGATCTGTGTTCAGTTCTTCAAGGCCTATCCACTGTGCCAACTTATAACTAAATCTGAGGGGGGTGCGATGGGGAGGTTCCCTTGTAAGCACCCTGCACCTCGCACGTTGTTCTTGGTTGCGGAGAGTGCAAGTAGATGTAGATTGATACAGAGTCTTACCAGTGCCAGTTTGTGACGGGAAAAGAAAGGATGATGGTAGAACACAAGGAACACTCCTCCACACACATTAAGCTGAACTGCAGGTACTGGGGTCGGCAGCCATCAAGATGCTGATTAACATAGTGCATAAGCGTCATATCCCGTATTTCCCAGAATTGCCACCGTGTTGAAAAGGGGTCAAATTAAGCTTATCCGTTTACGTTCAACCGTTTTTTAGAAAACGACGGTCAAAGTTTTGGAGGTAATTTGTGCCTTTCAGCGAGTAAATAGACCAGCCGAAGAGGGGCTACTGCCGCATTTTCACAATTTTGCATTTTGTCCAAAACCCGATCATTATTTTTATCTTTGTTTTTCGTTTATCTACCAGTGGCTATAGAAAACTACTACACGGATATTTTCCAGTGCATATTTAAATAACGTTGTCATTCGTCTCCTAATTGTCTGTCTGGTGAATAAATTTACAAATAGAAAAAGTAATACTAATAAATCCGTGGGAAAATTAATTGAAATTGATTTCGGTGAAATTCCAGTAGCGTATCTTGATTCATAATCAGTTGCAAGCGCCAGTTTTCGGAGAAGCGTTCAGTGATGCTTGATTTTATGTGAAATTATTGCTAACAAGTGAAATAGTCGGTAATGTTAACGACGCGTCTTTCCGGGGTAAGAGTCATATGAAGAAATGTCGCTGTGGCAAATTTGGAAGTTCTGTGTTTCCAATGTGTGTACTAACGGTATCATTCAATGGAAACGCACCGTATCTTCCTTAAAATAACTATTTGAATAAAATATAATAATTAAGAACTGATATAAGAGTGGAGGATAAGAATGAGAATTTAGAAGTCTGTACGCATATGTATTCTCTAACCTGATAAGAAAAATTCATGTAGTAACCTTGTAAGGTTTTGTGCGGATAAATGAAAAAAATTAAATAAAAAGAATAATCGGGTTTCGAACACGGGACACAGAAGCGAGAGGCCGTGATGCCAGTCACTATGCCACCAATTGGACTGAGGTTATAGCGCGCTAAAAGGCATCTAAATTGCGTCGAGAACATTGACCTCCGTTTTTTGTGAAAAGGGCGAATATTTACGGATAAGCCAGGACACGTGTTCGTTTATTTGGGCTCTGTTCCACTGAGCGTAGTTTCTGGGAAATCGGATTTATGGCACTTGCCGTGGTCTCCTCTTAAGATTTGGAGAACATTGCCGACACGTACATCCGCTTATTGGACGTCCTAGTTGACGGTCAGAAAAATGAAACCTTGACCATCACTTGCAGCTGACAAACTTTGCGCGCTGGCAAGCCGTTAAGTAACAGGGAACATCGATTCTCCTGTCAGTTCTCGCGAAGTCCATCCAGACCTGCTGACGACCAGACCCTGCCGACAGAAGAGGAAGCGCCACGACGTTATCTCGGCTGAAATTAGGGTTGGTGGCAACAAACACTAAACTTGTCGACAGGCAGCATTATGTAACGGATTGTGACAGGAGTGGTATGTTTTACTATCTTAGTTCTGATACACGGATTTACGCATGCTGCGACGTAACGCGATAACTGCCGATGTCGGCACCGTCTCTTTCTTGCGTCCTGTTGTTTCTCAGCATGACGCATTTCTTCACTCCCTTTGTCACGACAGTCGCGGCCACTAACAATCACGATGAGGTTCTAAAAATGGACCTCCTCTGATCTCAAAGAACTAACTTTCACTCTATAACCTGTTACGTCAATATTTTCTGCACAATCTTCTTGGAGCACAAAATCAAGCGGTTTTGACGGATAGAATTATACGTTACTCGGAATGGTGAATACTCAACAGGAAAGAACCTAATTTCAATTATACCCCAGGGAAACTTGACACACTGCGGACGGGTCCTGAGTAAACACTTGTCTCGTGCTCCATCCGTTACGGACGGATCTCGAGGTAACTCTTGTTTTCTGCATGCTGTCTGTAGATGCCATCTCTTGTCATATATTTTTAACTAATTCGTCTATTTAGTTGTTTACATCAGTACTTCTCGATTATTGAGCATTTTATATCATTTTGATATTTCAAATAGTTTTAAATGGTTTAAATAGAGAAAACTGCACCAGTTACTTATTTTTTGATGCTTAGTACAACGAGTTTAAGGAATTTATTCCCATTTTCAAGCTTATTTGCGCATTTGTTTGCATATAAGCAAATGCTCTTGAAAATTGGCGTATATTCTCTCAACGCGTTCTGCTAAGCATAAAAAAAGAGTAACTGGGCAGTTTTCACTATTTAAATCACGAATGACACAGCTGCAGGCTTTCCTGAATCATTTAATATGATGAACGAAATTAAGTTTCAATGAGTTACTACTTTCGCAGCAGACTTTGAAATCAGGGCTACCGGAGCCTCGATATATCATGTTGAAAAGATAACGCTTTAGCTGTAAGACTTGGTACACCTAGGTTCGCAGCATTTTAGCTTCATCGTCACGTGTAATAAAATCTGTAATCTGAACATGACTTGATTTGATTGTACCTGATGACGCAGCTAAAATACTGCGAAACTGGTCGTGCCTCTAAATAAAGACTTACAGCTAAAGCGGTCTAATCTTAGCAGAATTTATTATTTCTCTCCTAAAGGTCTTCCTGCTCTTAGAGACGGCTCTATTCAGAAAACGGAAGGAAATGAACGACTGTGAAATATGTTCTAGACAGTGACATTAGACCTGTGAAGAAGCGGAAGGATGCAGTGTTTTCAAGTGATTCCGACCATAACGCTGAAGATGATTCTGTTCTTGTGAATGATTCGTTTTATCATAATGTTAATCCTTTTGAGACGGCACTCGAGTCTCACTCACCAATTTCCTCGTTATATTCAAATGATGTCCCAGATACTCTCAGAAACACTGAAATTGTTCACTTGTAATGCTTTTGTCTGCATGAAAGTTTGACGCTGGATGCTTTTAAGGAAATGCAGGACGATCTTGACTGTGTCCACTCGCTGCACGAAATGACCTCTTTACTGAACCGCTGATAAATGCAACATAATGTCCATAAACAAGAAAATGAAACGTCTAGACACAGTCACGCCATTTAAATAAGGGGTGCGTTCAATATATAGTGCAACACATGTATTCTGAAAGCAGGTGCCGGCCGGAGTGGCCGAGTGGTTCTAGGTGCTACAGTCTGAATCCGCGCGACCGCTACGGTCGCAGGTTCGAATCCTGCCTCGGGCATGGATGTGTGTGATGTCCTTAGGTTAGTTCGATTTAATTAATTCTAAGTTCTAGGGGACTGTTGACCTCTGAAGTTAAGTCCCATAGTGGTCAGCCATTTGAACCATTTTTGAAAGCAGGTTGTTTTCATTCAGAATTCCAATACACCATATTATTCCCCCAAACCCTATTTTTCAACATAATCTCCATTGAATTCGACGGCCTTACGCCAATCTTACTAGAGGGGAGAGGCAGGAGGCTATATGAGCGCATGGTACCACTCTACAGGTCGACGTCGGGGCCAGTATCTTGCTGCATCACTAACCTCCCGGTTATCCACGTACTACAGCCAGCAAAGTGCATCCTTCATTGGGCCGTACCTGTGAAGGTCTGGAGGTGTGAGTTCCAGGCTGTAGGGTGGATGAGGAAGGACAGACCAGTGAAACTTTTTGAGTTTCTCTCGGGTACGCCGACTTTTGTGAGCTCTTGCGTTGTCGTGGAAGAGAAGTTCGTTTTTTTGTGGCGACGAACACGCTAAACTCGTTTCTTCAATTACAGACTGAGCTTTCGTTCACTGCCAGATCTACGTAGAAGTTCTGCAAACGCCTATGAATATCTGCGATGCTCTGGTTTTCCACCAAAATAAACCCAATGGTACCTCTGCTTGGAACGGAACTCCGTTACAGACGCCTTAATGAAAGCTAAGTATAGCGCTCCCACCTATCGGGACTTCATGAAACTATAGAGGTTGAAGAGATGATATTCCAGTACCCCACAACAAATTCCAAATTTTTTTAAATCGAAACTGTCCGAGAGAAAAGTAGTTTTGTAGAATTACTTATTGAACGCCCGTCGTACATTCCGCGTAAGGACTACAAAGATAGGACAAATTATTACTCGTAAGAAGTCATATGGATTGACATTTTTTCCCTCGCTATTTGCGTGTGGAACACGAAAGGAAAGGAGCAATAGTGCAAGGTACCATACATTTATTTGCGGCGTATGTGAGTAGATGTAGATTTAGACGATGTTCTCACTAGATTATTAAAACAATATTAAGAGAGTTTACTGGTTGTAAAATTATCTGTAACAGTGCAGTGCACACTGGTAAAGCGTCGAGTTCCCTTCGGTCTGAAAACGATTGTGTGTACTACGTGTTTCACATTGTAATGGAATTGGTCAGTAATACACTTTCACCATGTAGTAAAGAACACGATACGTTCTATAAATTTACTACGCGACACAAGGACCGATTATGAACTTCATTATCATGGAAGTGGTTTGTCGTTTGATCCACAAGTTTTCGTGTGTTTTTGTAGTTTTCGAAAACTTTATTATTTTTCATGTACTTTATTTAAAATTTATTCTATTGCGTCATTATATTATTGTATATAATTACAATATTATGTCTCACATTAATATCGTTTATTAAAACTTTTATATTAACTTAAGAAAATAGTGCCATAAAGTAACTACTTCGTCACAGTTGCACACCCTTAGCCGTATGTATTATCTTTGTTGTTCTCAGCTCTCTCGTGGTTGGCAGGAATACACATGTGTTGAGAGTTCTACGTGTTTTTGTAGTGCGTAGTAATTGAATATATAGTGCTTGGTCTAGTGAAGTTATCAAATACCATTTAAAAAGAATGAAGAATGAAATTAAACCCTACGACTTTTCATTCAAGGTTTTTTGTAAAATAAACTGAAGCCAACGACCTTTTCCATCAGCAAGAAAAAATTCGCACTCAAACTGTTCCAGGATGTCGTTAAAAAGATGCATATTCAGTCACAAATAGCCACTGTCAGATCAGTTACATAGAAATCTTAACCGTAATCTGTTTAGTTCTGCTTTTTAAAGTACTGGAAAGCTTTCACGTAAATCAGTTCAGTGCGGAAGATGTGAGGTTTACCAAAACAACATTTTAATACTCTATATTCTTATTATTTAATACAGCTTATGTTAGAACGTCTTATTCATGAACAGCACCCACAGCATGAATCAAACCGCACGCATGATAGTCTTGTTTCACGGAAGGTCTACTTGAAAGAGCATTGCGGGTTTGACGATAGGTAACACACTCTCTTAAGCTTCCTGGGCAAAATGCTGTACAGTTTAGAAAGATTTGGCAGACTTGTGGGGAATTGAACGGGCGTAACACTATGGAATAATAAACAAGTAATCGAGCGAACTGGTTCATCTGAACACGCGAACCACCTTCAAGAACACCGATTAGAAATACTTAACATTTTTTTTGCCCACATCAGCTGGAGGACACACATTCGCCATCTAGAAGTTTTAGCTTTGCACCAGCAGTGGAGGAATTACAAAACAAGAAAAACTGCCATAGCACGACGGCGGCTGTTCCTTGAGTTTGCGGTTACTTGCCGTGTTATTTTCTCCTTTCTTTCAAGGAACGCGCCGGCATGTAACACGTGACACGCGCAACATCCATCTTTCTGAGAAAGCCTTGTAGCGATTACGTCTAGCAGAGAGAAGATATTCTTAACAGGATGCGTTCACGATGCTGCTACACTCCCTTGCTGATCACGAGGTACGTACGACAAAGTTTACTCGTTGAGTGAGTGTAGAGGAATGTGTACGCGGTTCTATAAATGGAAGCTTCTTGATGAATGTAAGTTAGTGTGGATGGGTAGGATATACGTTCCTCTAATGTTCGAATACAGTATTAATGCTATAAAGCTGGATTAATTCACGTCAATAAATTCGTTGGGAAACGACACGGAAAGTAACGAGCACTTTAAGGTCGGTTGTAGGGAGAGCAGATGGTCGACTACGGTTTATTGGGAGAGTTCACAACGCTTTAATAACTTATTCTTGAGTACTGCTCGAGAGGTCGTGAGCCCCCTCAGGTCAGATTATGGGAACACATCGAAAGAATTAGGTTTGGAGGGGGGGAGGGGGGAAGGGGTGGGTTTGCTACTAAATGTGTTAGTAGTCGGAGAGATAATTACTAGAGGTCAGGGATTTGACTAGGTGGGGGAATTACTCGAGGAAACAGGAAAATATTTTCAAGAAAACCTGTCGATGAAATTTTGCGACAGACTGAACAACTGCCTCGAACGTTGAAGGCCAAAACAAAGAATGCTAAGGCTTGTCCACTCGCTCCATTTGCGAGTGAACATGAAAGGGAGTAACTATCGATAGTACCCTCCACCAATCAGTAGCTTTCGGAATTTGTATGTAGATGTGTACCACAAGCATTTCGCCTGCGACGTATCACATTTCGGGTGGGTTAGTTAATTTTGAACAACAGTCAGTCAGCGGAACCGAAATCGAGTATTAGTGCATGAACGATGTGTACAGGTGGGAAAGAAGTGTTACACACGAACTCATCCTGTGAGTGTTTCAAAGATATTTCTTTGCTGACGATGTCAAGATCGACATTTTTCTTCTTCTTTAATCCGGGGGGGGGGGGGGATGAGGGCAGTGATTTTTTGTAGCACACACATGTGACTGGTTGAAAACAGCTGTGTCAATGCACAGCGCAGCTTCATTTTCCTCACTAGCTTCCGAAGGTAGAGTTCCAACTACCACAGTGCTCGGTAAGTCATCGCTATTGACGGACTTTACCACCGCCTCCTTCGCTTCCCAACATTTTAATTCAGTAGTTACTTACATCATGCATACAAATGATGTCCAAATAATTAGAAATATTTACAATGGTTACGAGCTGCTAATGTGAGCTAGATGTGAGCTGAATAACGCCATTAAGTTCGAAAAAGTGAACCACATGCCTAAAAGTTTGTTAAATTACTTTGAATATCATCAGCGCTGGCATTATAAGGGTACTTTAAGTATCATTTCGGTTATCTCGTCAGGTGCAGTTTGTTAGCTCAGCTCATCTGTCGGAATTCGTGCTTTCTCTCAACAAATCATCTCTTCCTGCACTGATGGTATTGCACTTTGACGCACAGTTAACTCACACATCAACAAACACAAGAACAACCTTAACGTTTGTTTGACATTTTTCAGTTTGCGTCCAGTTTTTTCATGGGAGTAATATCCAAGCAAATAAACATTCTCCCCTAAATGATTTGATGAAGATATTGTTCTTACTTCGACTGATACGTTTTCTAGAAAGTGAAAAACACTTGGGGTGTTCCGGATTGGGTCGTAAACGGTAAGTTTCAGCTGAATCTGCCATTTCTCTGTTTCGGGACCGTTGACCCTTGATGTTACTCAGTCAATGCGATCTGTGCCATGATACCGTTTTCAGTTTCGGCGACTGAAGTAAACATCGGGTGATAAATGAATTTGTTGTGCAGAAGTAACATGTTACGAAGCTGATATTATTTCTAATGGATTTTGCGATTCTGGAGGTCCAGGGGCAGCCCTTCCTGTTTCAAACATTTGTACATGAAATGTAACCAGACTGGAAGGTGGTTGTTGTTGTGGTCTTCAGTCCTGAGACTGGTTTGATGCAGCTCTCCATGCTACTCTATCCTGTGCAAGCTTCTTCATCTCCCAGTACCTACTGCAACCAACATCCTTCTGAATCTGCTTAGTGTATTCATCTCTTGGTCTCCCTCTACGATTTTTACCCTCCACGCTGCCCTCCAATGCTAAATTTGTGATCCCTTGATGCCTCAGGGCATGTCCTACCAACCGATCCCTTCTTCTAGTCAAGTTGTGCCACAAACTTCTCTTCTCCCCAATCCTATTCAATACCTCCTCATTAGTTACATGATCTACCCACCTTATCTTCAGCATTCTTCTGTAGCACCACATTTCAAAAGCTTCTATTCTCTTCTTGTCCAAACTAGTTATCGTCCATGTTTCACTTCCATACATGGCTACACTCCATACAAATACTTTTAGAAACGACTTCCTGAGACTTAAATCTATACTCTATGTTAACAAATTTCTCTTCTTCAGAAACGATTTCCTTGCCATTGCCAGTCTACATTTTATATCCTCTCTACTTTGACCATTATCAGTTATTTTACTCCCTAAATAGCAAAACTCCTTTACTACTTTAAGTGTCTCATTTCCTAATATAATTCCCTCAGCATCACCCTATTTAATTTGACTACATTCCATTATCCTCGTTTTGCTTTTGTTGATGTTCATCTTATATCCTCCTTTCAAGACACTGTCCATTCCGTTCAACTGCTCTTCCAAGTCCTTTGCTGTCTCTGTCAGAATTACAATGTCGTCGGCGAACCTCAAAGTTTTTACTTCTTCTCCATGAATTTTAATACCTACTCCGAATTTTTCTTTTGTTTCCTTTACTGCTTGCTCAAT
The DNA here is from genome assembly GCF_023898315.1 of Schistocerca nitens. Taxonomy (NCBI): domain Eukaryota; kingdom Metazoa; phylum Arthropoda; class Insecta; order Orthoptera; family Acrididae; genus Schistocerca; species Schistocerca nitens. The sequence goes on along the minus strand of NC_064617.1, from coordinate 133,096,137 downwards.
ATACAGATTGAATAACATCGGGGAGAGGCTACAACCCTGTCTCACTCCTTTCCCAACCACTGGTTCCCTTTCATGCCCCTCGACTCTTATAACTGCCATCTGGTTTCTGTACAAATTGTAAATAGCCTTTCGCTCCCTGTATTTTACCCCTGCCACCTTCAGAATTTGAAAGAGAGTATTCCAGTTAACATTGTCAAAAGCTTTCTCTAAGTCTACAAATGCTAGAAACGTAGGTTTGCCTTTTCTTAATCTTTCTTCTAAGATAAGTCGTAAGGTTAGTATTGCCTCACGTGTTCCAACATTTCTACGGAATCCAAACTGATCTTCCCCGAGGTCCGCTTCTACCAGTTTTTCCATTCGTCTGTAAAGAATTCGCGTTAGTATTTTGCAGCTGTGACTTATTAAACGATAGTTCGGTAATTTTCACATCTGTCAACACCTGCTTTCTTTGGGATTGGAATTATTATATTCTTCTTGAAGTCTGAGGGTATTTCGCCTGTTTCATACATCTTGCTCACCAGATGGTAGAGGTTTGTCATGACTGGCTCTCCCAAGGCCGTCAGTAGTTCCAATGGAATGTTGTCTACTCCCGGGGCCTTGTTTCGACTCAGGTCTTTCAGTGCTCTGTCAAACTCTTCACACAGTATCTTATCTCCCTTTTCGTCTTCATCTACATCCTCTTCCATTTCCATAATATTGTCCTCAAGAACATCGCCCCTGTATAGACCCTCTATACACTCCTTCCACCTTTCTGCTTTCCCTTCTTTGCTTAGAACTGGGTTTCCATCTGAGCTCTTGATATTCATACAAGTGGTTCTCTTCTCTCCAAAGGTCTCTTTAATTTTCCTGTAGGCAGTATCTATCTTACCTCTAGTGTGACAGGCCTCTACATCCTTACATTTGTCCTCTAGCCATCCCTGCTTAGCCATTTTGCACTTCCTGTCGATCTCATTTTTGAGACGTTTGTATTCCTTTTTGCCTGCTTCATTTACTGCATTTTTATATTTTCTCCTTTCATCAATTAAATTCAATATTTCTTCTGTTTTCCAAGGATTTCTATTAGCCCTCGCCTTTTTACCTACTTGATCGTCTGCTGCCTTCACTACTTCATCCCTCAGAGCTACCCATTCTTCTTCTACTGTATTTCTTTCCCCATTCCTGTCAATTGTTCCCTTATGCTCTCCCTGAAACTCTCTACAACCTCTGGTTCTTTCAGTTTATCCAGGTCCCATCTCCTTAAATTCCCACCTTTTTGCAGTTTCTTCAGTTTCAATCTGCAGTTCATAACCAATAGATTGTGGTCAGAATCCACATCTGCCCCTGGAAATGTCTTACAACTTAAAACCTGGTTCCTAAATCTCTGTCTTACCATTATATAATCTATCTGATACCTTTTAGTATCTCCAGGATTCTTCCAGGTATACCACCTTCTTTTATGATTCTTGAACCAAGTGTTAGCTATGATTAAGTTATGCTCTGTGCAAAATTCTACAAGGCGGCTTCCTCTTTCATTTCTTCCCCCCAATCCATATTCACCTACTATGTTTCCTTCTCTCCCTTTTCCTACTGACGAATTCCAGTCACCCATGACTATTAAATTTTCGTCTCCCTTCACTACCTGAATAATTTCTTTTATCTCGTCATACATTTCATCAATTTCTTCATCATCTGCAGAGCTAGTTGGCTGGAAGGTAGCCCGAGAAAAACTATGAATGAATTGAAGTGACATAAGGGGCACCTTACTCTTCAGGTCCAGTCTCCAGTATGACTGTTTCGGGCCCTTCACTCTAGCATTGCCCTTCCTGTAAAGTTATTACATAATACTGCAACGTCTTCTGCTACCTTACAGAGCCCTGCATTTTGCTTAAAAATCTTGGTGATCTGATATTCCCTACATTCCTACTTTAAGAACGTTGGAAGTCCACTGCTCGTTCTTGCTGCTGAAACTATTGCGAACTCCTGTTCGCTAGAGCCTGAAAACAAGCCAAAGTTATTTCTAAGCTTGAGCTGGATCTTTTCGTGATGTCTTCCTGCCAACCGCCAGTTGCCATTCCATTTTCTCACTTCCCTGCCTTTCCGCTTCTTGGTTTGCTTTCTCGTGTCGTACCCGAAGGGCACACGATGGAACTAACTGCTGCACTGTAAATATTTTCCTACTTTAAGTCTTGCAGTTGCAGACTAGCGCCTCGCTGAATTCCATGCTAGGCTTCTCTTATATTCTTCCCAATGAAATGCCCACTATACTCCATTATTCATGAAACTATGGAAAGTCGTGTAACTCTCGTACTCGGGCTCAAATTACGAAGTATTTTATATATTGATAATGAAGTAACAAGAAGTTTCACAAGAAAATAACTGCGTTATCAAGTTCAGTTACTCACAAATGTTAAGAGAAACGTTTCCTAATTGTGTAACACGAATACCTATGTATTTTTCACAATCTAGCACCGTTCTGTTGAGACGAAACAAGTATGTATCAGCACACAATCGTCTTATTTCCCGTATGCCTACCCGCCATTTTTACAATAAATGCGTAACTGGAGCTTCCTGAAAACTTTAAACTTATTTGTAGCAGTGGGAAAAGAAGCAGCTTACTGCCAGCGGCTGTCCGTCGACACCACAGTGAAGGTCTTACAACACAGTTGTGGAGGTTGAAGGTACAGCATTCCGTTCGAAACACATTGCTAACCTCTTTTTGCCGTCAGCTTACAACTTGCAACAGCGATTCCAATAATTGACAGAGTTCCTCAGTAGTTTTCAGCATAGGTTCATAAAATATTCCGTCACGGATAACTTGACTCTGCTGAAAGAGACAATGCATCTAGCTTTCTTGCGCAGGCATAACCTGATGCGGTAACTGGGAAGACCCGCAAGGCTGCTGGGAGGCACGGTGCCCTAAGCCACATCGATGAAAGAGGCTTTCGTGGACATTTTCCCATATTGATATGGTCCTCCTCCTCCACTATTTTAAAAATCGATTTGGCGACGTTCTTTCTAACCCTCGTTAAGAACAGAACTGGTTCATTTGAGACGTTGTTTTAAGTCTGACTGTCATTGCTATCACTGTTAACACTCGTCCACTGTAGGAATTCCTACCCAGTGTTCTTTACTTGTAGAAAATCTCTCCTCCTCCTGGTCTTCTTCTTCTTCTTCTTCTTCTTCTTCTTCTTCTTCCTTCATAAAAGCAACACGTCATTCGCAGCCGACAATTAGGCAGCTGGAAAACCGGGCGTACTAGAAAGGTTTCAAACTCTGAATTGAGAAATCTATTTGTGGGCTTTTTAAACGTTCGTGATCTTTTTTTAATGTCCCTGAGCAGAAGATGAGAGTGAGTCTTCCGGTGGCCACGTCTGATTTTAAGTTTATGTGGTTGTTGCATTTTCGGAACCTAGACATAGGCCCCAAAAATTTAAATATATTTTAAGATGTATTAATCACAGTTCATGGGGGGGGGGGGGGGGCAGATAGGGTCTGAATGCTGAAGTTTCACAGAATCTTCGTGCACTACACTCTATTATGACGCAGTCTATGGGTTACTAGACCACCTGCTAAAAGGTGTTAGTCGTGGAGCACCAGGAGCGTATTTAAAAGCGTTATGTTTCGAAAACTATAAAACATGAAAATAAGCATTTCAACACTTAAGAGACTAATAAACATAAAAGTACATGAAATTGCTGCCTTTGACGGCTTAAATGAATCAAAGTTAGATATACTTTAACGATACCGCGCTTCAGGGAAGTAGTTGGGATTAGTAAATTATTTAAATGAATTTCATAAGTGAAGTTCTGTTTTGAACTGCGGTGTATATTCTTCCTAATATCACTCAAAGTTTGTCATTTTCCTACTATTTATTTAGAGTTAGGACAGAAAAAAATATTTCTTAAATGTCGAGACTTTCAGAAGACGTCTAAGTTTAAAAGACACAAATTTAATGAGGATTGCCAGAAAGGTCTTAAAATTTGTAGACAACAGCACCACATACAGCAGGCCACTGCCAAAAGGTATCAGTACGGGTGTAAATGACTTCGCATAGCAATTCGATAGCGAAACAGCCAGTGGACCGAAGTCCAAACGACGTGTTTACTCTCCACACTGCATCATACGTAAAATTTCGTTCGTACCATGCGAAATTTGTCTTTAGGGTGCAGACTGTAATTTCAAAATTTTGTACAGCTACACACACGGATAGGTACAATTAGACTGAACAGGTAATGAAGCTCAATAAGCTTGACCGTCAATTTAAATCAAACTTGTATATTACGACAAGGAACTGTCAATCTCTAATTCACAAATGGGAGACGTAGGACCAATCTGTGACGGGACCAATTTTGGCAACCAATCACTAAGTAATTTTTTCCAGTGTTTATATGCACCCATGGCAAACACACAAAATCTACGTCTTATATTACAGTGAACGTAAGTCAACATTTAATGCGAAATAAGACAGTAAAATTTTTACCTCGTCTGATTCGTTTTTGCGGCTTACGGAGGAACTATTGAATATGAATTTGATAACATACCCGAATCAGCCAGTTATTACTTGGCAAACTCATATCGACGAAAAGTTTACCAGAAATGTTGAGATCCCTGTCATGTCTGCTACTGCTGATAATATCTTCTTTTCAGCAATTTATTTTGCCTTAAAAATGTTAGTGAGTAACCGTTTTATGTTTGTCGGTATACCTATCAAGGTAACAGCGATGTACCTTGCACGGAGTGTACCCATTTTATTTCATAAAAGAAATGTAAGCTGTTACGGTTTTCCCCTCAATCATCAAAATCAATCACCTTCCCTCTCTAGCTCAGTCCAAGTTTTTGTCACTGATAACAAAGAGTTTGATCTCCAGTGATACCATGTAAAAATCGCGTTAAATATAGAAAAAAGAAAAGGAATGCACCTAGGCCAAAGAGTTCCATGTAATTACTGACAATGTAGTAATCGTTGAATCACAAGCGCGGTGACTAAAGGAGAATGCAACCGCTAAGTATTTGATTGCATTTGCTGATGACACGAATAGTTATCAGGATGCAAGTATCGTTACTAACATTTCCAGGGACGAAACCTCGTGGGAAACCAAAAAAGCATCGTCGGGTAGCTTGTGAAGAAGATGAGGTGTCGAGGCAGAGACAAAATTTGCAATGATAAAAGACAGTCCGTAGTGAGTGTTCATAAAGATGTCGAATCTAGAGGGAAAAACCTATCATTCTATAGTATCGGTTGGAGAAGAGTTTTGTATGCTCTCCTTCGTAACTGCAGTACGTTTAATGGAGGGTCTTACAATGAATCTCAGTCAGATATCTGCCTTTCCTGCGGTTATTTTTATCTGTCATTTCAATTTAAATCGCTCGGTACGCTTACTCCAAGCTATTTACATGGTATTACTGCTTCCAGTCATGTCAGCGACGCACGATAATAATAGGTAAGACCCGACTTCAATGTCAATGACGACTTAAGTGTGGCACAGATTTACAAGAGCCACTCATTAATCATAACTTATGAGTTCATCATTAAAGACTGACTTCCGCTTATGCCATTCCATGTCTCATTAGTTTCTAGTCCATCATCCAGTCATTTCCGTGTATCACAATCTAGTTATATCTGAGAAATTGTGACTGTCACAATGTTACCGTCACTTTTGCTCTTGGGTTTTATTTAGGATCACGTAATAATTGCAGTGGTACGAAAATAAAGGAAAACTAGAATTGCATACGTCACATTATGCATGGAGGGCCTCAGTCTTGTTTTACAGCGTACACAGGAGAAGGGGGCGGGGGGGGGGAGGCTGTGAGAAATTGATGCATACAAGCTTAGGGACGTATCGTAGGGACAGCGAGATGTTTCCCCACCAAGGGCGCAGGCATAGGTGGGAGAACACAGAAACTTACTGGGAAAAAAGTTAGACAGAAAAACAGCTTAAGAAGTAGCCGGGAGAGGTATCCGACGTATCCCATCCCTTGTGTTCTTATCTTCTGCCAACAAGAATTTCTGTGAGTTTGCGACTGTGACCGAACACAAATTATTGTTGTGTCATTTGTAAGCGGCGTTAAAGTAGCATCAAAAAGAAACGACTATTACCAAAGAGAAGTCTGTCGCTAAGATGGTTGATGTGATGTAACTGGACAAACCGTAGCAGTGCTTGGAGCCAAGGACGAAACACCAGGAACCGGGCATCGACCGATGCCGGTCATCGAGCCATCTCCTCAACACCCTCAAGCAGTAACAGGACGCTTCCATGACAAAGTTCTGCGTAAAAAATTTTTGTTTATCTATAGACGCAATCACATGTTTATGACACAGTCATAACTGGTTTCGGCCGTTCAATGACTATCTTCAGATGCTAAAGGCGACATACACTGAACACAGGTTCATGCGTTGCGTGTCAGTGCCCTCGGCCCAGCTTTCAGGGGGCCACTCCGCTATGACTGAGTGTGAAGTGACGGCAGCTGCTGCCATCATTGTGTATGTTCCAGAACATTACCGCATGGCAAACAAAGTCAGCTATGAGCAGCTGCATGTAAACCCCTCCCGAACTACTAGCCGTCGTCGTCGTCGAACAGCTGGGCAGTAACGTGACATCCAGTCGTCCAACCTGTATTGACCAGTACTGTACTGATGACACAGCCGCCACTGTCACCAAGCGAAGCAGTCACACGGACCGTCCACCCTACACCTGACAAGGGAACCTCCCCATCGCACCCCCCTCAGATTTAGTTATAAGTTGGCACAGTGGATAGGCCTTGAAAAACTGAACCACAGATCAATCGAGAAAACAGGAAGAAGTTGTGTGGAACTATGAAAAAATAAGCAAAATATACAAGCTGAGGAGTCCATGCGTAACATATGTAACATCTAGGATTAATCGAGCACAGGAGCGCCGTGGTCCCGTGGTTAGCGTGAGCAGCTGCGGAAGCAGAGGTCCTCGGTTCAAGTCTTCCCTCGAGAGAAAAGTTTAATTTTTTTATTTTCAGTTTATGCGACAAACTCTTTATGTTTTGATCACTTTTTGGGAGTGATTATCATATCCACAAGAAAACCTAAATCGGGCAAGGTAGAAGAATCTTTTTACCCATTCGCCAAGTGTACAAGTTAGGTGGGTCGACAACATATTCCTGTAATGTGACGCACATGCCGTCACCAGTGTCGTATAGAATATATCATACGTGTTTTCCTGTGGAGGAGTCGGTTGACCTATGTCCTTGCGATGAAATGTTTTCGGTTCCCATTGGAGAGGCACGTCCTTTCGTCTACTAATCGCACGGTTTTGCGTTGCGGTCGCAAAACACAGAGACTAAACTTATTACAGTGAACAAAGTGGTCAATGAATGAACGGACAGATCATAACTTTGCGAAAATAAAGAAAGTAAACTTTTCACTGGAGGGAAGACTCGAACCAAGGACCTCTGCTTCCACAGCTGCTCACGCTAACCACAGGACCACGGCGCTCCTCAGCTCATTCTATCCTTGATGTTGCATATCTTGCGCATGTACTACTAAGTTAGTATATTTTGCTTATTTTTTTCATAGTTCCACACAGCTTCTTCCTACACTGCTGGCCACCGTAAATGCAACACCCTGAAGGAAGCATCCGAATCAAGTGAAATTTACACCATGGGTTTGCAGCGATGAGATATGCAACTGATTAGAATTTCAGCGCAGACGCACATCACGCGCGCCTATGGCGCCACCTCATAGCGCCATTTAAGGCTTGGCGATTTCGACGAGTGTACGTTTGGCACGTGTATTTACCTTGTGGTTGTTTCACAAGACGATCAGTTATGCCTCGTAGACAACAGCGAACATCTTTTGATCAAGTATCCGAGTTCGACAGAGGAAGGATAGTGGCTTACCGAGATTGTGGATTATCATACAGAGAAATCGCTAATCGTGTTGGACGAAACCAAACAACTGTAGTGCGGATATGTGACCGTTGGATGCAGGAGGGTACGACGGACCGACGTGGTCGATCGCATTCACCTCGGTGCACCACTGCACGTGCTGATAAGCAAGTTGTGCGCATGGCAGTGACGGATCGCTCAGTGACATCCCGAATCATAGCACAGCACATTGCGTCTGTAACGCATCATCTAGTGTCTGCGCGTACCATTCGACGCCGTTTACAGCAGAGTGGTCTGTCCGCAAGACGTCCATTGCTTCGTCTACCATTGACGCAGAACCACAGACGTCTCCGTCGCCAATGGTGTGATGACAGACGCATGTGGACGGCAGAATGGAATGGTTCAAATGGCTCTGAGCACTATGGGACTCAACTGCTGAGGTTATTAGTCCTCTAGAACTTAGAACTAGTTAAACCTAACTAACCTAAGGACATCACAAACATCCATGCCCGAGGCAGGATTCGAACCTGCGACCGTAGCGGTCTTGCGGTTCCAGACTGCAGCGCCTTTAACCGCACGGCCACTTCCGCCGGCTGGCAGAATGGAATGACGTTGTCTTTACTGACGAGGCACGCTTCTGTCTACAGCACCACGATGGTCGGATTCGAGTGTGGAGACACCGTGGAGAGAGGATGCTGGACAGCTGCATTATGCACCGCCACACTGGTCTTGCACCGGGTATTATGGTATTGGGCGGTATTGGATATTACACTCGCACGCCTCTAGTACGCATTGCCGGTACTTTAAATAGCCGGCGCTACATATCCGAGGTGCTGGAGCCAGTTGTCCTTCCTTACCTTCAGGGCTCGGCCACAGCCATATTTCAACAGGATAATGCGCGACCACACGTGGCACGCATTGTCCAAAGGTTCTTCGCCAATAACCAGATTGAATTGCTTCCCTGGCCGGCTTGCTCTCCGGATCTTTCGCCGATAGAAAACATGTGGTCCATGGTTGCTCAACGAGTGACCCAGATTACATCCCCAGCTACCACACCAGATGATCTTTGGCAACGTGTGGAAGCTGCTTGGGCTGCTGTACCCCAGGAACACATCCAACGTCTCTTTGACTCAATGCCGAGACGTGTGGCAGCGGTGATCTCCAACAATGGCGGCTACTCTGGCTACTGATTCTGGCAGGAACCACATGTCACAAACGTCTGTAAACGTAATCATTTGATACTTGGTCAACATGTTATCTACAAAATAAATCTTGTTGTGCTACCTCTTGTCTTTCTTGGTGTTGCATTTACGGTGGCCAGCTGTGTATTTTCTCGATTGATCCGTGTTCAGTTTTTCAAGGCCTATCCACTGTGCCAACTTATAACTAAATCTGAGGGGGGTGCGATGGGGAGGTTCCCTCGTGAGTAACACGTGACTCCCTCTGTGCACTAGCGGCCACAGCCGTACCACATGTTCAGCGTTTGCACCAGCCAGGCTGGGCCATAGGCTGACGGCCGCGTTCTCCATCGACACTAGCAGCTTCAAGGCCCAGCACTGTAAACAAACAGCAATGAAAGACTTCTTGTATCCAAAAACTACCTACTTCTGCTGCATCCAGATCCATCGCTGGCAGGGAATCATTGTCCGCACCCAGGCATTCGAGAAACCCCGTCGTCATTGGCGTCGAAAGTCTATCGTCTTCTGCACCGCTTTAGGAGCAACACTGTACTTTTTCCCCTACAGCTGCTAATCTGCTTCACTCGGTGACTGGAGGCGGCTGTGTCAACAGTAGAGATCTCGGTGCTCGCTCCTCTCACACTGGAGCTCTGATTGCTACGTCGCTGCTGTATTGTAGGTCTCTGAAGTCCCAATTATGGCTTTCTCGGCGCATGATGATTCTGAAAATGTTCTCCAATATTCGAATAGACGTCATCATCCAGATGGTCGACGACACCACCCAGCTGCATACTCGAGAACATTTCAGAATCTTAAAGATCAGGTAGTGGATGCTGCAGCTAATAAGCAAATAATTTCTGTTCTTTATTACACATCATTTTTAAACCATAGCACGGTAGCTGTAACAAACAGTTACATATAGAGAGTGTATTACTTTCAATTTTTTGGAACGTTCATACAATTTTTAATTTACTACAGTACATAATTGTGAAAGTATCACCGGCTCAAGATTTTATGTGCGAACTGACCTCTCGATTATTTGCCATAAATGTTCGATGGGATTCATGTCGGGCGATCAGGGGTGGCCATATCATTCGCTCGAGTTGTCCTGAAAGTTCTTCAAAAACCAATCCCGAACGGTTATGGCCCGGTGATATGGCGCAATTGTCATCCATAAAAATTACATCGTCGTTGGGAAACATGAAGTCTGTAAATGGCAGCAGATTGTCTCCAAGTAGCCAAACAACCATTTCCAGAATGAAATTTTCACTCTACAGTGGAGTGTGCGCTGATATGAAACTTCCTGGCAGATTAAAACTGTGTGCCCGACAGAGACTCGAACTCGGGGCCTTTGCCTTTCGCGGGCAAGTGCTCTACAAACTGAGCTACCCAAGCACGACTCTCGCCCCCGTCCTCACAGCTTCAATTCCGCCAGTACCTCGTCTCCTACCTTCCAGACTTTCTAGTCAGTGGTCGGTTCAGATGGATCAGAGGATTCAGTACATTCCATGTAAACACAGCCCACACCATCACGGTTCACCAGCAGCTTGCCCAGTGCTTGTTGACAACACCAGTCCATTCGTGGGGTCTGCGCCGCACTAACTCTGGTATCAGCTCTTACCAACTCAAATCGGGACTCATCTTACTAGTCCACGGTTTTCCAGTCATCTGCGGTCCAACCGATATCGTCCCGAGTCCAGCAGAGGCGCTGCAGGCGATGTCGTGCTATTGGCAAAGACACTCGCGTCAGTCGTCTGCTGCCATAGCCGATTAACGCCAATGTAGACGTACCGCCCAAACGGATACGATCGTCGTATGTCCCACATTGATTTCTGCGATTATTTCAAGCAGTGTTGCTTGTCTGTTAGCTCTGACAATTCGACGCAAATGTCGCTGTTCTCTGACATCGAGTGAAGGCCGTCGGCCACTGTGCCGCCCGCAGTGAAAGGTATTGCCTGAAGTTTGGTATTCTCGCTAAACTCTTGACAATGAGGATTTCGGAATACTGAATTCCCTAATCACTTCCAAAACGGATTATCCCGTGTGCATAGCTCCAGCTACCACTCCGCGTTCAAAATATTAATTCCCGTCGTGCGGCCATTATCACTACGGAAAACTTTTCACTACTCACCTGAATACAAATAGCAGCTTCTTAGTGTATTTCTCATCGATATAATTAATTTAAATACTGTTTTTCAATAATGTTTCATTTTTATTAAACCTGCGGTAGGCCTACCTAAGAAACAATTTTTTTAAAAAATCTGTATAGAAAAAATTGTAAGCAGTATTATTGGCGTGGGGGGGGGGCGGTGGGAGGGGAGCTTGTCGGCAGTTCTGCCAGTGGCTCATGATCACCACCATACAGCCCGCCGCAGACGAAGGCGTCAGAAGCAAGGCAGGCAGCTGGTCGATGAGGACGCAGCTACGTAGGTAATGAGGCGTGACACCTGTTTTAACAGCGACGCTACGCCGAGCACACTGAAGCTATTAAAGAGATTACTTGACCTCCGCTCGTTGCGCCAGTGACGATCTGTTTTAACAGCGACGGGACATTCGTTGGCCAAGACTGAATTTCTCTTTTAATCTTACCACACATCTGAGTTATTGTTAAACATCTTTAACGAGGTTACGTGTCCCAATAATTATAAATGTAGTCACAGCCTATATTACTAAGTTCACCTATGCTGCGAGTCCATCTAGTCGCTATCTCAAACAAATACGTACCAGAGCGATCTGTAATATGTTCTCGTTTTACAATGGTTGGAACGTTGAATGAATATTTAAGAACCCAACTATCACCCGTTACATACAACAGAACGCCAAGACAAACATCTGCAAGTCAAGACGATAGGCGTAATGCAAATGCTCAGCAAAAGTGGTTAATACGTTGTGGTCGCTCGCATACCGTAATAACAGCACGGAAATTTAGTTCCTGCCATCTCAGCCTATAATAATTCATTCGGTTCAAATCGATACTGAAACATTATTGCAAGATGAAGATCGACAATAGTAGAAACAAGGGTACTGGAATATAGTCACATTGGAACAGGCGATGTTGAGGGAGTTACATTAGAAAATGAGAAATGAAAAACAGTAGACGAGTTTTGATAGTTTGGCAATAAAACGATGGCTGAAAGAGAGAGAATATAAACTGTGAGCCGGATTGAGACTAACTCGAGACCTTTGCCTTTCGCAGACAAGTGCTCTACCATCTGAACTACCCACGCACGACTCACGACCCGCCCTGACAGCTTCAATTCTGCCAGTACTTCGTCTCCTACCTTCCAAACTTCACAGAAGCTCTTCTGCGAACTTCGCAGAAGTAGCACTCCTGGAAGAAAGGATATAGTGGAGACATGGCTTCGCCGCAGCCTGGGGGATGTTTCCAGAATGGATTTTCAATCTGCAGCGGAGTGTGCGCTGACATGAAACTTCCTGGCAGATTAAAACTCGACCTCGGGAGCTATGCCTTTCGCGGGCAAGTGCTCTACCATCTGAGCTATCCAAGGTCCCGAGTTCGAGTCCCGTTCCGTCACACAGTTTTAATCTGCCAGGAAGATTCAGAACAGAAGCTTTGCAAGGCAGCTTTACGGAAGAATGCTGGAGATGATATGTATAGGCTGGTGAAGAATTCTTGAAATGGGGAAAGAAAGAAATTTATGGAACAGGTCAAAAGAATGGATCTATTGATAGGGCATCGACAATTTGGTGGAGAGTAAAGATGTAGAAGAAGACCCAGGCTGAAATACACTAACCAGCTGATTAGCTCCTGTTTTGGCATGACGTCTGCACTTATTACGCTTCCTTATACTACTACTGTACAGACACGACGAACCACATGACCATGGCATTTTGCTGTATGCATCTTCTTGTTGACACTCGCACATAATGTGACAGGTATAATCTTACGAAGAAGGGCACTAAGTGTCCGAAACCGGTAAAGAAATTTCTTTTACCTGTTTGTTTATTGTTTCGTTATATACGGCTACCACTGCTGAGGACGGGTTTTAAAAATCCTCTTGTACTTCGTTTGGAGTAGCTTGGCAAGATGAAAATGAATGTTAGTCATTTTCGCCTTCGAAACAAAAATGGCTCTTAAAATATTTAATTTTATGTAATTTTTCATACTTACAATTAATAAAATTGTAAAAATTATTTACTAGCACGGTAGCGCAACTCTTTGCGAAAAAATTAAACCTAAAACCGTTACTATAGGGCCATGCGCTGAGAAGATCTAGCCAGTTATCTAGAGCGCCTTTTTTTATCTTTCAACAAATTGATGCATCTCGAAAAAATAACGCTTTTTTAAAATTTTTGAAACAAGTATTTTTTTGGCTTACCGCGGGCTTTACTTACAGTAAATAGTAAGTATGTGAACGTGAATGCTTGAGTTTGATAGATTTTTAACGTTTTTTTCCATATATCTTTAACTGTAAGAAAGCAATCGCTACTTCAGAAAAAAACAATTAATAGAATTTTTAAGTCCTACAACCTTCTCGTTTAACGGTGGGCGCTACAGAATGAAAGTTTCGCCCTGCAGTGGAGCGTGCGCTGGTATGAAAATTGGTGGCAGATTAAAATTGTGTGCCAGGCCGAGACTGCCAAGTTCACACAGTTTTAATCTGCTAGGAAGTTTCAAATCGGAGCTGAAGTTTAAGAAAAACCGTATTTTGCAACTTTGTGGATTTTTGGATCGATTTTCATAGAAAAGATAATATTTAAAGTTTAATTTTCTGAACGCTCATATTTTCTGTTTTCAGGTAATAATTTTGCAATCTCTTCTCCATAGTGTTTGGACCAGCTACTACGACCATCGCCGCACGCTACCTGGTTTTGTTACTGTGGCAGATCGAGTGGCCTGCTAGATGAATTATAAAGGATACTTGTTAGAACCAGAGGGGGAAGAGATGTGAATTTTTTTAAGTGACATGTAAAGAAAAACTGACGGTATGCGCCCTGTGTGAGGCACATAGTGTAATGTATTAGGTCATAGTGAATCCTATATGGAAGGAAGGGATGAATAGTATTAGGGTATATTTGTTTTGTAAATAAAACCACCTTTTCTTGCTGCAACTTAATTTATTTTTCCCAGATGCGTTTCGTTTTTTCTTGCTCCAAGGCATCTTCAGTGGGCTCTATAACGATACTGTTTTGTTATATTTAGATTGTCAAACAGTTCACGTCGCGTTTTTATGTAAATAAGGAATTACTTACACTTTGCTTTGATCTGCGTTTCCTCTCATCGGTCTGGAGGTCGCACTACCGTTTTATTTCCGAAACATAAGCACAATTTTGTATTCAGAACTTTTTCACACTGTTCACAATGTTTCTCTTTTTTGTGGAGTACTATTATTTTTTGCCACTACATTTAACTATTTGTTCGGAAACTGTGCTTTTAACAACATAAATATCGTAACTTCATCATGTGCTTCCTCCTGTTTGGCTTGTTTACCTACATGTCGCCAACATAACGAAGTGTATGTTCAAAAGCAACTTCTACTCATGATGTTTAGATCAGCGTATTTGTGTGTGTGTGTGTGTGTGTGTGTGTGTGTGTGTGTGTGTGTGATTTAAGCTGAAAATGAATGTAATAGCTATTAGAGAATGGTTGAAAGCTTTGGTGACGGTTTCAATGTTCTATGGAGAGGTCAAGGGTAAGGGAGTGAAAAGGTGTTGGGTGGTATTTGATAATCTAAAAATAATAAAATTGTATCGTTATGGATTCCACTGAAGATGCCTTAGAGCAAGAAAAAGGCGACACGCGTCCCGGAAAACTAAATTAAGGTGCAGCAAGAAAAGGAGGTTTTATTTACAAAACAAGTATTTCTGTGCTTGCTGCGGAGGACGACCACGGAAACAAGCTTAGTATTAGGATAGTTTACACTTAGCTGTACTTCTGCTAACCCCATTTAGTTTCTCACATTGTTTTTCTTATGTATTAGATAAAGGTTTCGTAACGACAGAGTCAAGAGCACGGGCAGGTACCACTCAGGCAGCAGTACATCTCTACTGAAGCGGGTAGCTCAACTTAGAGAGCAGAATGCAGACCCTGCACAGGCAGTTACATGCCGTGAGGGCACTGAGCCTCGCCCAGTTTAAACTTTCCCACCCTGGATTCAGCTGCCACTAACCTAGTTAATCCTTCTTCAGGTAGGACAGAAGAGTAAATACTAGCGTTCGTAGATGTAGTAATGTATCTTATCCATACTGCCGGAGCCGGCTCGCCGAACATTCCTGCAGGCGCCGCGAGCGCAGTCTCTTAATTCAAGTTTACTTCTAGCTGGTAATTGGTGCCGAACGTTACGAATTGTCGATAGCTAGCTCTGCCGGCAAACATTCTGTGTACCTAGATGCACGCCCGTATCGGGCCTCTGTCGTGTGTTGTCAACATTTGTCTTCAGACAAAAGCTGAGTACAATATATTTATTTAAATTACATTTGTGTCAACTAATCTCTTGCTTGCCTATCCAGATTCCTACGGCGACAGATTCCCTGACCACATTCCACCCATTTATCACTAGCAGCGGAGACGTAACATTTTGCTCCTCGGAACGTAACGGTTACCGATTCGCAACATAACACTAGCTAACCTGTTGACAGCTGAAAAGCTGCGATCTTGGACAGATGAATAGTTGTTACAGATTAGCAAGTTACGTTGGAGAGGAGACGCGAAAACTTAAACGACGGTCGTTCAACGAGTAATGCAACACATTTATTTCTGTGTCAGTTTCGCCTGAAAAAATGCGAAATTTGTTGTGGAACGTCATGGAATGCTCTCGCTTGGACTTCTACAGTCTCATGACACGAGGCGGTGCTGTACGTAGCCTTCAAAATGTGGTCTGTAATGGAGTTACTTTCCAAGCTGAGAGCTGAGTTTCTTTTGGCGGAAAACCAGATCATCGCAGATATTCATAGGCGCCTCCAGAATCTATACGTAAAGCTGACAGTGAACAAACAGTCTTTGGGCGAGCCGTCTGTCATCACTGCAACAAAGTCGCGCAGACTTGTCTTATCTCCAGCGTGCTAGCCAGCCATACAGAACTTTGGAACCTGCGGTCAGATCCGAGGTGATCGACGCATCATAATCAAACTGCTTCCTGTTCAACTGGGCGTCCATTCCAGTAGCGCAGACATTCTCGTCCACCAGTTAGGATAACCAAAGGTGTGTACCTGCTGGGTTCCTCTCCCCGTAACAGAACACCATGGAGAGCAATTAAGGCTGCACTCTGCGGGAAGCAGTAGGTGGATGATGCGGAGGTTACTGATGCAGCAAGGCGTCCAGTAGAGAAGTAACATGAAGGCAGAAAAGTCCTCATAATAAGGTGAAAGGCCGTCGTATTCAGCGGAGATTATGTTAATAAAAGGGTTTTGTAGCCAAAAGAGTGAACAATATGCTGTATGTAATCCTGAATAAAACCAACCTGATTTCAGGGGGAAAAAAAGGTGTTGCATCACTCACTGAACACCCACCGTATTATCTACCATGATGACCTAAGGAATGGCCTTTCGACCAACTAAGGAGAGGTCTGGCAACGTTATATAAGACGAAACACCTGTAGGTACTACAATCGTGAAGCGTAAAATGTGTCGCAAAAGCAAAATGAATCTGTCTAGAGTTTTGTAGACAGGATATGGAAAATTAGTGTTATTACCCACCGATAGACAGACATTGATTAAACAAATAAGGCTGTTCTGCAGAAAGTGGAACAAAAGGCTCTGGACGTATTTCTGCAGTCGCTTCGACTCAATGTGCCAAGAAAGGTGCATGCAGTATTTCCAAAGGACTTGGCTAACGCCACAGGAGTAGCTGCGGCTTTTGAGGAAATAGACGCAGTAACTGGAGGCCGCGACAGAGAAATGTCTTTTCCACTGACATAAAATGTTATCCTTGTGGCCTAGTCGTCAGTCAGAGTGTAAAAGATGTGGCTGAGTGGGACGCAGAAAGCGAGACTGCAGAACTAACAAGCATAATGGGAAAGGACGGAATAAGAACAATCAGCCATTTTGTGACGATTATTTCTCCCTGTGTAGGTGTGGGTCAACGGAATATTCTCACATTTGGAGATAAATGCTGGAGATTGAAATTGTGTGTATAGATTGCACCTGAGAACAATTTTATTTATTATTATTTTGTTATTTTTTATTTTATTTATTCATTTATTTATTGTGACAGCATGACCTGCAAACGACCTAATAAGAGTCCTCAGATTGTCTCCTAACCGTTTTTATAGATAAAAACAGCAGAGGGCGTTTAACACTTCCTCTTGAGAACGCGAGATATCGCTTTCGTTTTACTCAGTGACCTTCCTTCAGTTGCTATGAACTGTGATATTTCTGACACAAAATCACGAACCCAGTCGCAGAACTGAGACTATACTGCATGGGTATGCAACGTGATTGTAAGCCACTTGTCAGGAACGGTACAGAACCATTTTGGAAAGCCAGAAATATGAAATCAGTTGGAGATCCCCTGTCGATAGCTCTCTTAACATGGTGAGAATAAAGAGCTAGTTATGTTGCATAAGAACTATGTTTTCTGAATCTGTGCTGACTGTGTGTCGATAGACCTTTTTCTCACAGCAATTTATAATGTCCGAACACAGTATATGTTCCAGAATCCAACCGCAAATCGACATCAGTGGTATGGTTGTGTAATTTATCAGATTACTTCTGTTTCCTTTTTTGAATATTGGTGTGACGTGTGATATTACCATATTTCGGTTACAGATCTTTCGTCTAGTGGACAGTTGTATGTGACTGCTATGTATGGAGCTGGAGCTATTATATCAGCGTACTCTGAAAGGAATCTAACTGGTATACATGCTGGACCAGAAGACTTGCCTTTATGAAGTGATTTGAGTTGTTTCACCACACCCAGATATCTACTTCCAAGTCACTAATTTTGGCAGAGGTCTGGACTCGAATTCTGAAACACTTCGTAGCCACAAAGTCCATCTCTCACGAATAATCAACGTAATTAATCTGCAAGCAAGAGTATTAAGGGCCAGTTCGCGTGATGAAGTACGACAAATTACAGGCAAAGCACTGTCGGTAATGTGAGAACAGAACTATTGGTAAATACATTCGTTGTGGGACAACTGGAAGAAAATCATGAGCTAGATACAGTACGGTATTCTGTGTGTGCAGGAGTATTACAAGCAATTAGATAGTGAGCGAACTTTGCCCATTAGCGTTGATAATTTTGGGACCGAAAATGTACGTTTTATCTAAGGGACTGTTGGTCGCCAGTTTAGAAGTTCTAGGCGAAGTTGATGTAGACAAACCAAGTTGAGACCACAGCCATGAGCAAGAGGTCAGTATAACTGCATTAAGTGTAAATGGCTCTGAGCAC